>NC_090172.1:21981097-22287347 GCF_024679245.1 Pseudorasbora parva
CTAATTTCAGGGGACACAACAGATAATTTAAATGTTTTAAGTTAATTGTCAGGTTTAACCCAACAGGAAAAAAAATGCCAGAGCCATCACTATATACTCGTGGAATTTAAATGACAGCAAAAAAAAAAAAAAAAAGAAGCAACACTTTTCACACTGGCCTTCAAGGACACTCTTCAGTATGTGGAACAGGGCAGGGGAGAGAGGGACAGAGAGAAAGAAAGCAAGTGAGAGAGAGAGAGAGGGGGGGGGGGGGGGTACGCATTTGGAATTAAAATGAGATTTTTGGAGGTCTTACTTTGATAAGGTCCCCCAGCAGCTTGTTGGCTTCGGCGTAGGCTTTCTTCACCTCTTTGAACTTGTTACCGAGGCCCATGCTGTGGGCCTGGAAGTGAAGGTTGGTGTACTGGCCCCCTGGGATCTCATTTTCATAAACATCTGCATTACCAGACTTCATTGTGGCGGTGCAGTCGAAGGGAGCGTACAGACCACGAGCCACTTCCCAGTACTCGCTGTAGTCAAACACTCTATCCAGAGAAACACCTGTGTGACAGAACAAGTGTTACAAATGCCGCAAAGTCCCTGCATATATAAGCCATATGGCGTCACATTGCTTATTGCTTTCATAAAACAACACGATATAGAAGACACCAATTCTCAATCATTTTTTATTATTATTTTTTTTTTTTACAAATGCCTTTATTTATATTTTATTGTGTTTAACAGCATGGTTGCTGGTGAAGAACTACTACTCAAGATCTCGCAGAGAAATATCGACAGAAAACTGCAGTCAACACAATGTGATAAAAGAGCTCTGTAGCGACCGCCCATTCCCATGAAGCACTGCAAATCTCACTATACTCTCAAAATACTTACATATCCCTATACTATATCTCAATATATGATACTAAAATAATAATATGCTTTGTGACTCTTTCTTTCTTTCTTTCTTTCTTTCTTTCTTTCTTTCTTTCTTTCTTTCTTTCTTTCTTTCTTTCTTTCTTTCTTTCTTTCTTTCTTTCTTTCTTTCTTTCTTTCTTTCAAATCTACAGTGCCAACATTTATAAAAAAACTCTTGAAATCAACACAGTTTAGAAAGTGGATGGGCACTGTTTGTATTACATGGTTCTCTGGAATGCTAAATGTTTATATATAAATGAAATACTATACATAATTTAAACATTATGAAATGTATAATATGATACTTCTTTTTTTTTGACAAAATGTTACCATAAAAAAATCATACATAGCTGTCGTAATGGTGCTGGTTCTTGTATCACATAGAAAAACAAAATAAATGTTTCATGTGTTTATTTATTTATATGGTATAAGTAGCCATATAATTAGCAGGAAACTGTACTGTACAGTCAGCCAGACAGGGTTTTCACCTACACAGATCAGGGGTCTCTATTGACTGCATATTATCCTTTATTTAACCTAAGTGTAGGATGTTTACAAGCAATGTAATGATCAAAAATCATGCAAATGTTGTACGGGTCACAGGTTTGGCTATATCAATTATTTAACCATAATTACTCCATGTTCATAATGTGCATTTCATATTCACACAAACTACAAGATTGTAGTGACAAGATTGCCTGGCCCCACTTTATAATTGGTGGCATTAAGTACTATGTACTTACATCAAAAAGTAAGTACAATCTACTTACTGTGTTCGAATTGTATTGCAAAACACCTTTTCTGATATTGAGGTGGGATACGGGTAGAGTTAGGGACAGGTGTGGTGGTGTGGGTCAGTTTAAGGTAGAGTTAGATGTAAGAGAAGTGCCAACTGTGTAATTACAAATGTAACTACAGAAATTAATTACAGACATAATTACATGCAGGTTTTTTTTTTTTTTTAAATGTAAGTACAATGTAAAAACATGTATGTACACAATAAGTGCATTGTATCAAATGATTCATTACAATGTTAGTACATAGTAGTTAAGGCCACCTAATATAAAGTGGGTCCTATTGCCTTTTGAAATCTGTTTAACAAAACATTGACTGCTCTGAGTATTAGGTGAATAGAGTCACTTAGTCATCTGTAAAGTTGTCTTTCAAACCTATCGGCGCTATGTATTTGGAACCCTTAAAAGGTTATATATAGAAGTATAGTTGAGTATACTCAAAATAACCTTTTATGCTAAAAGGGTTCTATAATGACAAAAAAAGAAACCTTTTGGCACTTCTATATAGAACACTGCAATAAATAAATAAATTCAAAGAAAAAAATGAATTTCTTATATTAGCAAAAACTCTCTTAATTTTGATAAAATAAGACAATTACATTTGCTTGTCTAGTAAATACTTCGTTTTAAGAATGTTTAGATGTTTGGACTAGAAACAAGACAAAAATACTAAGTGAGAAAAGCATTTTTTGCAGTGAAACTTTTAGGAATTCTACGTATCCCCAATAGAACCTTTTCTTCTAAGAGTGAAGGCTAAAAAGTATTGGTTTGGTGAAATTATTTACCCTGTCCTTTTAATTTGTACTGTTGGTAGCTCTGTCTCTATTTTTACTCGAACATTTGACTGATGTATACTGCTGTCCTAATCTGACACATCTCAAAACACCATCAATCCATCAATAAATACCCTGCGTAATGTCAGACTGCAATAATCAATGTGGATTTAATTAAACCTGATGCCACACGAGTCATCATTCCTGTCTTCAGGCCACACAAGCACACACACACACTCCCACACGCGCACACACACGCACGCACGCACGCACGCACGCACGCACGCACACACACACACTCCCGCGCACGCACGCACGCACGCACACACACACACACACACACACACACACACACACACACACACACACACACACACACACACACACACACACACAGTCCAAAAGAGTGTAGCTCTCTGCTATTATAATGTGCCTGCTGGGTTTGCATCAATCCAATAGTAACCAATAGTAACCAGTCCATTAAGTGATGTCAATGTACATCGTATGCTGCACTCTATCATTCCCTAATGTGTCTCTACAGTAAATAAATGCCCCTAAATGCCCCTAAAATGACAGTGTATTTATGAACAAGTATGTATGCATGTGTGCTTGCGTGAGCTATAAATGACAGTATAATATGGACCAGTTTTCTGAATGGTTGATTTTTTTGCTGTATGCAGAGCTTTGGGCTGTCACAGAGACAAGTGTGATTTCCCAAGGCACCTATTTCAGTGATATCTGTCAGGTATTAGGAATATTTTATGCATGATATTCTTAGAAAAATGCTTACAGCAGATTTAAGACAAGTCTCTAAAACAAATTGTGGCATTCACTTTCACAACCCCACCAGCCTAAGGTGCTTGCCTAGCCAAGCATGGTTAATCTGGTCTGTTTTGATGGTTTTAGAAGGGTTTTGGGTACTTCTCAGCTGGGATACCATCTGGCCGACCAGCTTACGTAACACTAACTTGGATAAGGCTTTGAATATTGGGGCCTGCATGTTTCCACATCAGAATAAATAAAAGTGAATTGCGAGATAAAGCTCAAAATACAGATGTCAGATTGTGAAACATAAAGTTGCATTGTGTTATGAATTGAAAAACCACATGGTGAGATGTGTCAAAATCGTGCATCAGGATATATAATTGCAATTATAAGATACGTAAGGGATAATCCACGGCTAGCCATGCATTAAAGGATTTTAATGCACGGCGTAGATGCGAAGAACCGTCCGACGCGAAGGTTGCCTCTAGTATTCCTTTAATGCATGGCTAGCCGTGGATTATCCCCGCATATACCATGGTTATTTGCCAAGTTAAAAACAAGTTAAAGCTGTAACTGATGTTTTTTTAACAGACGGGTTAAAATGACGGTTGTTTTCTTACGTCTCGTTAGTTCTAGCACACCGTCGCTTTAAATAAAGTAGAGCCATCGAAATGTTTTTATATGAACAAATTATCACATTTCTTTAAATTCATTATTAGAGAGAGACAGAGAACTGAAAGAGAAAGATCAGAGAGAGAGAGTCTGAAGATCCCCTCGTTGCTTAAGCATATCGAACATAACTTAATGATTATTTAATGGATTTATTAAAATTATTTATGAATGACAGGCAACACTGCAGTGAGTAGGCAATCTTTATTTGAACGAATCATCATTAGCCCAGTGTGAAATAAACCCCCCGTCTTTAACCTCATAGGCTACTAAAGACACATTAGCCTACATTTAATGCATTAAATTAAGTAATAGGCTAATAAAACATAAAAAAAATAAAACAGTTGGAAATTTTGTTTTTGGTGATTGTTTTCGTGAAATTAGACATGGAGTTTTTCAGGTTTATTAGGCTTGGAGGTGAAATTATGTTTCGCTTGCTTGTTGAGGTTCTAGATCTCAGATGTCGCAATGTCAGTATGTCGTAGGGCTAATGCCAGTATGTCACGCAAAAATAAAGTTTTATAGTAATGGACGCGACTGTTAATGCCTTATTTGTAGTCGTAGTGACCCGATTTATTTAGTGTTTTTCCTAGAATGGGTGACGGCTATTACAAAACATTCAGTGGTACATGCCAATCAAATACAGACGTGACACAAATAACATGTTTAAAAAAATATTACTGACTTTAATGCGTTTTATTGACATCTAAAATACAACAAAATTAGGCTATTTATTTAGGATTTTGTGTCACGTCAGTATAGGTGCTCGAGTCTGTCAGTGTAGGCGTCACGACCATCATCATATACTGTAAAAAACGCACGACACACGGCGACATGTTCCGCAACACGGTGTTATGCAGGTGTCATGTCAGTGTCAGTCACGATAATGTCAGTGACATGACAATGAAGACCACATGTGCCACGGATGTGCCAATACGCGCATCATAGATACAGTCTTGTTCAAAAAAATAGCAGTACAATTTGACTAACCAGAATAATCAAGGTTTTTAGTATATTTTGTATTGCTACGTGGCAAACAAGTTACCAGTAGGTTCAGTAGATTGTCAGAAAACAAACAAGACCCAGCATTCATGATATGCACGCTCTTAAGGCTGTGCAATTGGGCAATTAGTTGAAAGGGGTGTGTTCAAAAAAATAGCAGTGTCTACCTTTGACTGTACAAACTCAAAACTATTTTGTACAAACATTTTTTTTTTCTGGGATTTAGCAATCCTGTGAATCACTAAACTAATATTTAGTTGTATGACCACAGTTTTTTAAAACTGCTTGACATCTGTGTGGCATGGAGTCAAGCAACTTGTGGCACCTCTCAGCTGTTATTCCACTCCATGATTCTTTAACAACATTCCACAATTCATTCACATTTCTTGGTTTTGCTTCAGAAACAGTATTTTTGATATCACCCCACAAGTTCTCAATTGGATTAAGGTCTGGAGATTGGGCTGGCCACTCCATAACATTAATTTTGTTGGTTTGGAACCAAGACTTTGCCCGTTTACTAGTGTGTTTTGGGTCATTGTCTTGTTGAAACAACCGTTTCAAGGGCATGTCCTCTTCCGCATAGGGCAACATGACCTCTTCAAGTATTTTAACATATGCAAACTGATCCATGATCCCTGGTATGCGATAAATAGGCCCAACACCATAGTAGGAGAAACATGCCCATATCATGATGCTTGCACCTCCATGCTTCACTGTCTTCACTGTGTACTGTGGCTTGAATTCAGAGTTTGGGGGTCGTCTCACAAACTGCCTGTGGCCCTTGGACCCAAAAAGAACAATTTTACTCTCATCAGTCCACAAAATGTTCCTCCATTTCTCTTTAGGCCAGTTGATGTGTTCTTTGGCAAATTGTAACCTCTTCTGCACATGCCTTTTTTTTAACAGAGGGACTTTGCGGGGGATTCTTGAAAATAGATTAGCTTCACACAGACGTCTTCTAACTGTCACAGTACTTACAGGTAACTCCAGACTGTCTTTGATCATCCTGGAGGTGATCATTGGCTGAGCCTATGCCATTCTGGTTATTCTTCTATCCATTTTGATGGTTGTCTTCCGTTTTCTTCCACGTCTCTCTGGTTTTGCTCTCCATTTTAAGGCATTGGAGATCATTTTAGCTGAACAGCCTATAATTTTTTGCACCTCTTTATAGGTTTTCCCCTCTCTAATCAACTTTTTAATCAAAGTACGCTGTTCTTCTGAACAATATCTTGAACGACCCATTTTCCTCAGCTTTCAAATGCATGTTCAACAAGTGTTGGCTTCATCCTTAAATAGGGGCCACCTGATTCACACCTGTTTCTTCACAAAATTGATGACCTCAGTGATTGAATGCCACACTGCTATTTTTTTGAACACACCCCTTTCAACTAATTCAACTAATTGCCCAATTGCACAGCCTTAAGAGCGTGCATATCATGAATGCTGGGTCTCATTTGTTTTCTGAGAATCTACTGAACCTACTGGTAACTTGTTTGCCACGTAGCAATAAAAAATATACTAAAAACCTTGATTATTCTGGTTAGTCACATTGTACTGCTATTATTTTGAACAAGACTGTATGTACATTATCTGCGCATAGTGACATGTGCCATTGGCTTCTGTGTGTCACCTCATGTCTTATGTCACTTAATGTTGCCATATATGGAACGTTATCGGTATAGACATATCTGTGGTTGATACTGCAGTCTGCCACTGTCACTCTGTTTGCAAGCGTAACTTTGTTACTATGGTTACCAGTGTTTATAGTGGCGGATTAATTTCGAACTGTAATCAAACTGACCAACTAGTGGAACTACCTGTGCATTAAACGGTTTTACTGCACACCTTCCAACCAATCAGAATCGAGTATTTAAACAGACCGTGGTATAAAAAGCCATATGCAAAGTCTGAAGCTGGACCAGCTTATCGTCGCTGTCCGATAAAAAAAACACGTATGTCCATTTTGCCTATTTTGAGATTTTTTGACGGATTGAATGTCCTGCATGGTTCATTTCCGTATACAGTATGCTTCACATATCTAAATGACCAATGAAAAGTTGTGAAATCATGTCATCTGATTTTCACGTATATCCATTTGGTGTCAAAGATGTCAATCACGCCGCGTATCTCCCACCCTGTGGAAGCATCTCGCCGGTCTTGTGAAGTTTCATCGTATTGTGAAGATGTTAACGCACGGATTTCCGAAGTGAAGTGAAACAATGTTGACTGGGCATAGCTCTATATTTTTTCTGATCTATTTTTCTCCCTTCCTTCAGGATGTCTGTCTCGGTAAAAGAGCTGTGTGAATTGATGAATGTTAACTATGATAGGGCTGTTATTGAGGCAATGCGAGGGTTAACAATGAGGAGGAAGGTTTGTAGGAAAATAGAATTAAGTCAGGCAAACAATTAGTCTACATTGTATTCATTACTGAAATGTAGGGCTGCTCCGATCACGATCGGCCGATCGTTAATGCGCATCTCGTCGGCAGGGACGTGCACAGGGGGGTTGCTCAGGTTGCCCGGGCAACTGCCCATATGCCCTTCTCGACTCACGTTGCCCTTCCGAGGTGGAAAAAAATAAATAAAAAAAATCGTACAATGGATGCAGAATTTCACGTAGGCCAAGATACAAAAAAAAAAAAAAGGTCAGAGCAACTGCCCCTCAAAAATCCTGTGCACGTCCCTGCTCGTCGGTAAATTTCCTCATGTGCGTGATTTCACATAGAGCAGCTGTTACTACACAGAGCCATTGGTAACTGAGAAGATGCGCAAATAAACGCTGAAAATGAATGTGAAATATGAAACAATTAATGATCGGAAGAAAGCGTATCGACCACCATTACAGTAAAATATGCACGTATGTCCATTTAAACTCAATTTTGGTCAAATGTGGATTATATCATTACACTGGCAGGAATATGGTTACATGTAAGGATGCCATACCAAGTATGATAACGCTACATTCAACTGCTTTTGAAATACTGTTTTTTTCACTTCCTGAAAAGTAACCGTTTTGGACATACGTGAGTTTCATTGGGCAGCGACGTTATACTAGCTAAAATAAGCAAACCATATGTTGGTTTGAGATGCATTTTCAACAGAGACAACACACTGTCATACAATAAGGATTCTATAATACATAATTACATACATTGTGTTCTCAGACAAAAGCAAGGTTGTTAACAATTTATAAAAAGTATACATTAATAAAGTCCATTAATTCATTGTCACTGCTTCAAATTTTAATTTCAATGAACTCAAAATTTTAAGGCAACACAGTAACTTTTTTTCTAAATAATTTTTTACAGTGTGGACATGAATTGCATTAGTATTGTTGCTTAAAAAATGTGTATATGCTTAATATTTTTGCAAACATTTTAATGAAGACTGAAAATAAATCCAATTAAAGGTGCGCTCTGCAGGATTTTTGCAGTAAAATATCCAAAAACCACCAGTGTATTTTTGTTCAGTTAAGTTCTTACAATACCCCAAATGTTTCCATCTATTTCTAAATTGGGAGAAAATTGCCATTTTAAACCAAGGAACCGGGACGTCTAAGGGAGTCTGAGGTAGTCGCCATCATTATAAAAACCCTGCTGCTCACGAGCCATGTGTTTCGTTCAACCGCTCCAGCAGCCTTGCTCAGCTCCACAACACTCGGTCCAGCTCTGCTTCATACTACAGTAACGTTAATAACCGCATCCATAAACATGATTTCTGCCCAAGTCCTATCCCGATTCCTTCCCAACGGCTGTGAGGTGAAGAACACATGTCCCAAGATTCTGAGCTCAAACTTGGCGTCATCAAAATACGCCTTTGTTTTGAATAGGCGCCTCTAGCGGATGGAAAAGTTACATAGTGCAGCTTTAAATGTTTCTTTTAAAGCATTTAATGAATGGCATTTTTCCATTTTCTGTGATTACAGTGACAATGGAAGAAGAACTCTCTAGTTGTATATAGCCGATTCATATGTTGGGGGTTAATGCTATTTCATGCATTCACACTTCTTTACACTGTTAAAGAGTTGGATTCTCATGCCAACCTGTATGAGGTAATACAAGATGGAATTCCTTAAATGTGCACATTGACAAGAGTGAAAGAAAGAGCATGTCCATCAACAAGCTTCAATCGGATTACGGAAGCTGTCGGCAGCGCTGTCATTTTGTTTTTAAAACACAAAATCAACGTCACTAAAGACATATATTTTTGGTTGTCAGGGAAAGATAACCATGTTCAGCTTCCCAAATTACCCAGAGTTAAGGAAACAGTGGCTGCATTTTAAAAGTGAACATAAAGGGACAGGGATAAACGGTTTGATTGTGAAAGTGAGTCTGAACTTGTCACTTGACTTAATCGACAGATGGAGTATGAGAGAGAAGTGTTAGTGAAAGCGGTGGGCTTGAAGACTGCATAGAAAAGCATGAAAATGGAAGAAAAAGAACTTACAGATGCAGAAGGAAAACTAACATATAGGGACAGATGAGTGTAGGTGGAATAGAATGGGTGAAAACAGGGAATAAAGGGAAAGATTAGAAGATGTGAATGAAAAAGCCTGAAGGGAGGGAACAGTGGGAGAGAATATGTGAAAGGGGCAATGCGTGCTAGAATGGAAAAAGGGAAAAGAGGGCAAAGAGAAGGAAAAGAGAGAAACACCAAATATGGAGCTCAGCTAGAAAACACAAATCAATGGCAGGGCAGCTAGTTAAGGTGATACAGAAACATACAATATATAAAAGGGGAGGAAAACAAGGAACATAGAGAATGAAAATAAGATGTGTGTAAGAGGCTCAGACAAGCGTGGTACAATAAATGTGTGTGTGGCATTAATAACAAATGGTTCTAACAGCTCAAGCTGAGAAGGTGAGCTAAAGCTTTACCTGTGCTAGCCTGCTACACTGGCGACTAAATTAACTAGCGCAATACACTAGCGAGAAAAACAACGACAGTAAGAGAGAGTGATGAGACGGAAAACAGGGATCTTCATGAATCTAGAGGTCTACCGTGACCAATTACCTCAACAGATGCGCTCATGAATAAAAAAAAAATGTACTTAACCCACAAACACACATACTCATGTGCTAGTAAATAACAAAAGATATAGTGTGTGTATATGTGTGTATATCCTAAAATACACAAATAGTAATCTCACATAATTTCTAGCATTTTTTCCCCATCTAATTTTTTTGCATGGGTCATTAACAACATTAGTTTATATAGTATTTTCAAAAGAGCTTGGTTTCTCAAGAAACGGTGTTATTAAAGGTTGAAAACAGTTATGCTGCTTCATATTTTTGTGGAAGCTATAATACACTACCAAAAGGTTTGGGGAAAATACAATTAAAAAAGAAAATAAATTAATGAATCTTTGATTGATCAAAAGTGACAGTAAAGACATTTTGGTTACACTTTAAATTAAGGTGTCATTGTTACAGTGCAATTATATATTTAAGTACTGAGTAATATTAATTAACTACATGTATCTATCTACTAAAGGGTTAGGGTAGGATTAGGGTTTGGTTGAGGGTTAGATGCATGTAATTATGCATAATTTACTGTTAATACCATGGTAAGTACATGTAACACGTAACAAGGACACTGTAAAATAACATGTAACAGAGATTTCTAATGTTACAACAATACTTCTATTTCAAATCATTTCTATTATTTTGAAACTTTTAGTCATCAAATAATCCATAAAGAAATTGAGCAAAATAAGAAATGTTGCTTGATCGCCAAATCAGCATATTAGAATGATTTCTGAAGGATCATGTGATTTCACAAGGAGACAGCTTAGCCATCGTAGGAAACATGTCATTTTAAAATATGTTTAAATAGAATAATACTGTTCTTGTGGTGCTCATGGACATACTATTTTTCTTTTGAAATGTCTGCAGATAGCGTGTCAATTAAACTCCCCTTGTAAATGCTGCATCGACACGACATCCTCAATAAACCAATCTTTCAAATAATCTTACGAATATCTATTTATCTAATATGACTTCAGACCTGTAATGTTGCCAGAATCATAATCATACACTGTTTGTTCATAGGCCAGAGGAGAAGTGGCATCCCGACTTAGCCTAGTTTCTCCCAAGGTTTATTTTTCTCCATTATGTCCTGATGGAGTTTTGGTTCCTTGCCGCTGTTGCCTTTGGCTTTTGGCTTGCTCAGTTGGGGACACAAGAAAATTTCAACTATGTTACTGATCTGCCCACATTGACCCTATATGATATTTGAAATGAGCTGGATAACATCACCATTTTCTCCAGGGTGGCTGTACAGCCGAATCAAAACCTGTTGCAGTATTTGTTTTGTTTAACACTGTGAAGCTGCTTTGAAACAATTGGACTTGTAAAAGTGCTATATAAATAAAGTTAACTCGACTTAGCAACAGTGCATAGCAGAGAATGAATCTAGAATTAGCAGAGAAAGAATCCTTTGTCTCTGTATTTGGTGTTGTTTTGATAAACACTTTTCCAAATACAAAAGAGAGAGAGAAACACCTATAGAACACAAATCAGCTAGTCAGGGTGATACAGAAAGAAATATAATAAAAAAGAAAGAAAAAGAAAACAAGGAACACAGAGAATGAAAACAAGATGCATGTACAGTCTCAGAGGCTCAGAGAGTGGTACAATAAAAGTGTGTGTGGCATTAATAATAAATGACTCTAACGGTTCATGTAGAGACAGTAAGCTAAAGCTTTACCTGTGCTAGCCTGCTAAACTGGCGACTAAATTAACCAGCGCAATACACTAGAGAGAAAAACAATGACAGTAAGAGAGAGTGATGAGATGGAAAAAGGATCTTCGTGAAACTAGAATTTGTACTGTAAAATTTGAATGGTTGTTTAGAGGCATAAACACTGTTTTGATTTTTTTCACCATTTACAGTGATGAGTGGGTGTCAGAAATAGAGTAAAATAGTGAAGAGTCGGTCACACTAGCATGCAAAATTTCTTCTGAAAATGTTATGATATGATATCATACTCAAAATAAATAAATATTTATTTATATAAAATAAATTATATTAATTATATAAATTAAATATTTTGTATATTTATTTATATATAATATAAATTATTTGTATTATATATATATATATAGTGGCAAGCGGCAACCTCCCGCGATCTCTCTTGAAGCCAATATGGAAGTAATGTAAACTGCAATTGCTCAACTGGCCACTAGGGACAGGCTCTAGTAGGGAGCAGAAACTCATTGAGGCCCATGTTAAAATTCTCAACTTTAAAGCAGAAAAAAAACATCTTTACAGCCTGGTACAAATTGTGGCTTTGGCTTATAAGGCTAATTTTGATCTTCATGACAACTGTGAGAGGGATTTTTTTTATAACTCATTCGTTTACGTTATATAAAGCCTTAAAGTTCTGCATAATTAAGGGCGTGGTTACAGGTGGATAGCCATTTATCTGCCATCTATAGTCATTGCGTCACCTCAGCTCCGCGCACATCCCGCCCTTTTGCCCATTTTCTGTTATCCGGGAGTGACTCGCTCACAAGATGGCAACGCCCAGCTCGCCCCTACTTTAAGCTTCAGAACGGCTTATCAGAATCCTATGGGTGACGTCACGGACACTACATCCATATTTTTTTTACAGTCTATGATATAAATAATAATGAATAAAAACATGATGTAGTGGTCTTATATTGGTCACACATATTAAAGGGATAGTTCACCCAAAAATGAAAATTTGATGTTTATCTGTTTACCCCCCAGGGCATTCAAGATGTAGGTGTGTTTTTCTTCACTAGAACACAAATTACATTTTTTAACTCCAACCGTTGCTCGTATAATGCATGTCAATGGGGTCTAATTAGTATAATTAGAATTAGACCCCATTGACATGCATTAAACGAGCAACGGTTGGAGTTAAAAATCTTAATTTGTGTTCTAGAAGAAACAAACATCAAACATTTTCGATGCCCTGGGGGTAAGCAGATAAACATAAAATTGTAATTTTTGGGGTGAACTATCCCTTTAATGTGATGCCAATTCACCATAAAAGAAATTGACAGTAAAAGAAATGGACACAACGAGCCCATAGACTTCAACAGTGGAAAATGAAGTGAATTAGAAGCACTCACTTCCTGATGGCTGAGCAAACTGTGCAGCCTCAGACTGAGCTTGACAACAGAGATGTGACGTGAGCAACCTGGCTGACAGTTGTAAGTCTCCTAGCAGATGTGGAAAGTGAAATCTGAATCATGTTGTTTAAATGTTGTCGCATTGCTTTTGGCTCACTATCGGCTTCTCCCAATTCTTCTCCCTTGACTTTATCAGACTTTATGTCTCCACGTCCCCCCGACTGTCTCATAGACAGTAAAAGATTGTTTCTGAGCATCTCCTCCTGTCTATACGGTAATTTCTCAACTGTGCAACAGAGTCGCGTTGGTTATGACACAATCCTTAGCCTATTTTTACAAAAACAGCTTCTATGGGGCGATAGTGTAAGATACAAGGTAATGGAGCCTTTTATATATTGTCGTGTTTCTTTAGAAATAAACAATGGACAAATGGAGTCTTTAAAGTAAAGTTTACTCAGATGTAAAGTTATTCACTGTCAAAGTGACGCAAAAATGAATGGGATGCTAACAGCAGGTGATGGCTTGGTTAGCAATGGCCGCCCCTATGGGTGGTATGCTTTCCAAGTGCTAGATTTCCCCCTTGGAATTCACAGGTCAGAGTTTACCAAACTTGAATTCTGAAATGCAATGAAATGCAAAGCTTTCTTCGTATGAGCTTGAGTTTTCAGTCTCCAGCATTCACATACATATAAATGGAAGTCAGTGAAACAAAAAACATGTAGTTTGACAGTCCTTTAACCTGAGTATTCTGCTTTTCTATAAGTGCCATCTACAGTCAGAGAGTGAAACTCCATTTCTGTTCAGCCTGTCTGCTGTTTTAAATTCAATCTAAACAGAAACATTGCATAAAACTGGACCGAATATTTGTGCAGAACAGATTTTGGTAGCACTTTCTTTCACAGTCCTGTTCATCATGTACATACTTATTATAGCAATAACAATAACTGGGAATAACTAGGTACTAACCCTGAGCCTACCCCTAAACCCTACCCCATAACCCATGTAGTTGCCTTATACTAAACCAGTACTTTCTTAGGTATATAACTCAAAAAGTGCAACCCAATTTTTTGGGTGAACAGAAATCTACCCATAACACTTTAGTAAGTAACCACATAATAACACTCTGGGAACCACCTAGCCTAGAAATCTAGACGCACCCTAGCGGCAGCAAATTTAATCTGCCACCGAGTGTCGTCTAGGAACTCTCAATACCCTTCTGAGCTGTTTTCCCCTAACTCTTGTCGGGCCAATCACATCGTGTATAGAGTCGGTGGGCGGGGCCATAATGACGACGGCCGAGTTGCGTTGCGTGCTTCTAGTAAACACAGACACTGGCGAACGGCGGCGGTCTTTCGAATCAGCTTTGACCGCGACTCTGGAAGACTTGGAGTTAAGCTTTTCTCTGAGAAAAGAACAAAGAACGGCACTGAAGTCATTCTTAAAAAGGGAAGATGTGTTCGGGGTTTTGCTGACCGGACACGGTGAATGTTTAATCTATCAACGAGCTCTGTTTCCCCGTCGTTGCTCCGGTTGGTGTAGCGCTATCCTATCGCGTGCAGAGGGAGTTTGAAAGACAACCGTTTATCCCGCCCCTTGGATTGAGCCCTGTCTATGGTGAGTTTCCAGACCAAACATCTTGATGTGAGTCTTGCTTGCAGGCTAGCAACCACCCAGAACACTTTAGCAACTGCACTGTAACAATCTGGCAACCTTCCAGAACATACTAGCATTATGTTGGTGGGAACTTTAACATAAGCAAGGAAAATTGTATATTATTCACATATAAAATAAAAATCAGATCCTCTTAGTCAAAAATATAATTTTCTTGTATTTCACTTAATTTATTTATGCATTTTTATTTTAATTAACTTCTTTTTTTTGTTGTTGTAATCACCCATCAGGTTAAAATTGCTATCTCCATGTTTGCAAAGCGACATTGACAGATTGTTGTGTATGATGCAGACACATGAGAGATCGTCCAAGACCATAAGATTAGACTCTGGAGAATTTGAAACCGAAGCGCAGCAGCTATTACCTAACCACTCTGCCTCAAAGGAACCATACTGGGGGGATAGAGGGGGGAGGGAAAGGCTGGGTAGAGAAGGTATGATTTAACTTTGACAGTAATGAAGTGGAGGAAGGTGAAATAAATGTGTAAGTGCAATTTAAAACAAAATGGGGGAAAGGGAAGGTAAGATTCTCTACCTCTCTTTTTTCGCCATCATTAGTCTTTGTCCAGTGTGTGTCAACACATTCCCTATTCTGCTTCTGCAGGTCTTTTGTTTAACACACCTCTCAGAACATGGCAATTATCACACTCACACGCACAATACAGCGCACATACAATACAGCGCACAAGCTGTATAAAAGTACTAAATATATTGATATATGACGACAGTCCCTGCTGAGTCCCTTGATTAATGAGCTCAGCGAATTGACTAATTAGACATCATTAATCAGCCGAGCCTGTCTGTAACTTAGGCAGCATTAACTGACCATGAGCAGCCTGTTGAATGAAAACTGCTTAAGAACTGATCTAAGCCAAAAACACAATCTATTTAAATGTTAACGTTTTACTTAATGTTGCAGTAGAGGAATTAATAGACACAAATACAAAGCTGACAATTTGTGTGTGTGTGTGTGTGTGTGTGTGTGTGTGTGTGTGTGTGTGTGTAAAAATATATTGTAAATATATATATATGCGATATATTATTACAATTTATAATAATTGTTTTTCAATTTATTATACTTTAAATGATCATTTATTTCTGTGATGCGAAGCTGAATTTTCAGGATCATTCCTCCAGTCTTCAGTGTCACATGATCCTTCAGAAATTATTCTAATATTCTGATTCATTTTCAAAGTTGGAAACAGTTCTGCTGCTTAATATTTTTTCATAACCTGTGATACTTTTTTATAATACTTTGATGAATAAAAAGTAAAAAAATAAAATAAAAAAGAAGCAAATGTTTTAAAAATAGAAATCTTTTGTAACAACAATATACACTACTGGTCAGTTATTTGGGGTCAGTCATTTTTTTCTTTTCTTTTTTTAAAATAAATCAATAATTTTATTCAGCAAGGATGTGTTAAATCGATAAAAAAATATATATTAAAGGATATTTATATTATTTGAAAATATGTTTTTATTTTTAATAAATGCAGATCTTTTGAACCTTTTATTCATCAAATGTATTAGGCAGCAGAACTGTTTCCAACACTCATAATAAATCAGAATATTAGAATGATTTATGAAGACCATGTGACACTGAAGACTGGAATAATGATCCTGAAAATTCAAATTAGCATCACAGAAACACAGATAATTTAATAAATACATATAATACGTATAATTTTAAATACATATAATTTAAAGATCATTTAAAGTATAATAAATTGAAAACCAAATATTTAAATTGTAATAATATATCACAATATTTGTTTTTAAATCTGTATTCTTGATCAAATAAATGTAGGCTTGATGAGCAGAAGAAACTTTTTTAAAAAACATTACAAATAGTAATGTGTCCAAACTTTTGGTACTATATATATATATATATATATATATATATATATATATATATATATATATATATATATATATATATATATATATATATATATATATATATATATATATATATAGTCTATATATAGCCTTCTATTTCCTTTTGCCATTAATTGTAAATATCCACTATGTTTTTTGAATTTACAGAGAGTCTGACAACAACCTGTATGATCCACACAAAGAGTCTCATCATCATTGAGAACTGAGACCGACTAAATCCAGAATAACTCCCGTCTCCAAGACACTTGAAGAAACCACCCACCAAAGCAATCTGTAAAACTATGTGCAAGTGTACCTAGTACAAAATCTGTTTTAAATACAAAGGGTGGTCACACCAAATATTGATTCAAATTAGTTAAAGGGTTGATTCAATTTTGTCATTAATTACTGACCCTCATCTCGCTCCAAACCCATAAGACCTTTTTTCATCTTTGGAACACAAATCACACACAATGTCCGTTTTGGCAGGTATTCAAGTAACAGTCGGTTATGTAATGCTTAAATGCTCAATTACTGCATTACAATTGAACTCGACTCAGATTTTATTCGACTGAATCTACTGTAGAGGTCTAAAGTCGTTTGGGTTTGGAATGACATGGGGGTGAATAATTAATCACAATTTTCAGTAACACTTCATTTTAAGGTTCAGTTATTAACTATTAACTAGTTTCTTATTAAGATGCATATTACTAGGATATTGGCTGTTTATTAGAACTTATAAAGCAAATATTAAACCTTAGTCTGCATGACCTTATTCTACATCCCTTACCCAATAACTAAACTTAAATGCTACAAAAACTACCTTAATAACTATTAATAAGCAGTAAATTAGGAGTTTATTGAAGCACGTCATAGTTAATAGTGAATTTGTGTACCCCATACTAAAGTGTTACTGAATTCTTTTTTTTTGGGTGAACTAACCCTTTGTTTCTGAAGAGAGCGAGCCCTGCGCTGAATGTGCGATAAGTCAAGTGTGCTCCCTACTAGCCTAAGGCTCTGACAGGGTCTTTAAAGTTGAACTGCTATAAAAGCTCTCCACACAGATTTCACTCCAGTTCAAGTTGGTCAAGTGAATTTGTGCATGGTGAGCTGTGCATTACGACATTACTTACAATGTATAAATTAGCTTTTTTCTGCTTGTGAAATTTAGTCAACCGCACCTTTATATGATTCTTGTCCACTCACCAGTATCAAGTTTGGTTCCTCTGGTGCAGGCTACGATGGCACCCATGCTCGGTTGAGAGGTCATGCCTGCCATTGAGTCAACTGCTACGTCTACTATATCTGCACCTGCTTGTGCACAGGCTAACATTGCCGCGACTCCTGCACCTGCCGTATCGTGAGTGTGCACGTGGATGGGGATGTCTGGGAAACGGTCCCGCAGTGCCCCAATTAGTAAACGGCTGGCTTCAGGCTTCAGCAGGCCAGCCATGTCCTGAGAAGAAAAGAGAGAAGAGCAGTTTTTAGCCACTCAAGCGAACCACACAGAAAAGAAAATCAGATTATGATGATCACTGTATCATTACAGCACATCAACAAAGCAAAAGAAAGAAGAAACAAAAAAAACAACGCTTGAATGAGTATTACTGTCAATGTCTTTAGTCATTACACCCTTGGGTAACTGCCAAAACATACCCTGCTATTTTCTAAGTTCTGACACAAAAAACAGTGGTTATATCGGCAAGTTCTCACCTATGCTTTTGTGAGTGATTGTCAGGACAGTGCTGTGAGTGTGTGTTTCCATGTACACATGATATACCTTAATAGCCAGTATGTGTGTTCCCGCTTTAACTAGCTCATCGGCCAGCTTCAGATAGTATTCCAATGAGTATTTCTGTCTCATGGGGTCAGACACATCTCCCGTGTAAGAAATGGCCGCCTCCACCACACCTCCCGCCGCCCCTGCTGCTTCCATTCCCAAATGCATGTTGGGAATATAGTTCAAGGAGTCGAAAACACGGAAGATATCCATTCCGTTCTCTTTGGCTACCTCACAGAACCTAGAGAAAGAGAGAGTGAAGATCAATGTAAATAAGGTTTGCAGCTCTGCACTATAGCCAACTCCTTCAAAACGGACATTTATGGTTTATAAGAGTAAAGAGAGACATTTGTGTGAATGCACATCCAAGTCAAACCACTGACATCAGACAATGTGTTGCCTGCCAGAGTAATTTCCAACAGGTACAATCAGTAGGCTGTGTTTTACTATGGAAAGTGGACATTTTTTAAGGGGGGGGGGGGGGGGGGGGTGAAACACTCAGTTTCAGTCAATCTCATGTCAATCTTGAGTACCTATAGAGTAGTATTGCATCCTTCATATCTCCGAAAAGTCTTTAGTTTTATCATATTTATAAAAGAAATATGGGCTGTACCGAGTCTTTCCGGAAAAAACTGAGCGCCTGGAGGCGTATCGTGTGGGTGGAGCTAAAGAATGACAAGCGCGCAAAGCGGTGACGTCCTCAAGCGTGGAGAAACCCATCTATCTCAGCTAATACAGATAATGATCCACAATCAAATCTGAGGCTGAAATAAATTGAACAGGAGAAACGGCAACATCAGGATGTCCGTCTCTGTGGTATGTACTGTATTTAGGGGCCTCTGTGTGTCTTTACGCGCAGTTTATGAGGACATGATTTGGTTTATGGACTATTGTATGTGACTAACGTTAGACCTTAGAGGTAGCAAGCAAAACGGTTTTGCACGTCAGAGTCAGTGTAACAGAACAACAATGGAGTAACCGTTAGCGCATTTGAATGACGAAGCACGCGATCGTATCGTTTACTGATGTTTACTCATGCGACGGTAGCCAATAGCAGAGACATTTGATGTTGATTTACTCACCGGCTGCTTCCAAGGACCGAACCTTTATCGCTGGGACCGCTCTGTCAAAAACACACTTCTTTGGTATGATTTGGTGAAGTCCTGTGACAGCAGTGACCATGGAAATCCACTTTGCGACGTGGACTGAAGCGATGCCTTGAAGCTTCCCGTCATTTCTGCGTTCAAATCGGTTCAAATGCAGCGCTGCCTTCCCGGAATGCTGTGCTGAAGCGTTGAAGTCGCTCAACGTCACCCATAGGAATAAAGTGGAGCGCGGCACGTCATAAGTGTTCACAGACGACTGGATCTGCACCTGAGAGAGTGTTTACGCCGTGCATTTCCTCTCTCTCCCTCTAGTAACGCGCGCGCGCACCCTACCGGGAGAAGAGCCCGTACGGCCCATACAAGGACCTTCCGATCTATTTAACGTCAAGTAGACCCATACTCGAAAAAAACTCGCCGAAACTTGTGAGAAACACAGAAATACTCCATCAAACGTCCAACATTAGTTTTTGAAACTTTGTCTATGTTTAGGATGGGAATCCAAGTCTTTAAAGGTGTAAAAAGCTCAGTATGCATGAAACAGCATTTCACCCCCCCTTTAAGTGGAATCTTAAGTGGACATCAAAAGATTAAAGTCATTGCCATGATACTAGGGGGGTTGTGGGTGGTCACAACAGCATTGCCATGTGGTTGCTAAGGTGTTCTGAGTGGATTTAGCATGTTGCTATGCAGTTATCAAGGTCATCTGAGAGGTTTTATGGTGTTGCTATGCATTTGCAGTTTTTGTGTGTTGCAATAAGGTTAAGGTGTTTTGAGTTGTTTAGCCAGGTGTTGCTATGCAGTTGTCACGGTCATCTGAGTGGTTTTAGAGTGTTACTATGTTGTTGCTAAGGAGTTCTGAATGAAGTTGAGGGTGTTGCTAGGTGGTTGTAAAAACGCTGTGAGTTGTATGATGTTATGCAGTTATTAAGGTGCTCAGTATAGTTGTATGGTGTTGTTGCACAGTTGCTAAAATGGTCTGACTTATTAACATGCTGCTATATGTCACATGCTCATGTGTGTGTTTTGTTTGTGTTTGATTTATTTCTTTGTTCAGTTTCCCGCCACTCCTTGTTTCCATGGTCACGTCATTATGAGTTCATTTAGTTGAGCTGCATTTGTTTAATCATCTAGTTTGTGTTCACTATTTAAGTTCCTCTTGTTCTTTGTCTAGTCACCGTTATGTTAACCTGTTATGTTAGCATATGTTCCCTGCCTTTCTGTTTGTACCTGAGCATCATTATTAAAGTGTTTTTTTTTTTTTTTTTTTTGATCCTCTGAGCCTGTTCCTGGCTCACCCAACCGTTACACTATAAAGGTTCCTAAACAATCCAGAGCGAATATTTGCATGTTGCTATGCACTTCTGTATATACTGTATATATACACCGAATATATATCGCCAATGTCACGTGATTTCAGCAGTTTGGATCGCATGTCAAACTGCCAAACTGCTGAAATCACATGACATTGGCGATCGGAACCATTGATCGATTCACTGATTCATAACCGTTTGAATCTTTATTTGAGGAACACGGAAGAGAAGACAATGCTGAATAAAGTCATTGTTTTTGATATTTTTGGACCAAGATGTATTTTCTATTCTTCAAGAGATTCTATTATTAGCTTTCTGGATATGGACCTTAAGTGTGCATAGACTGCATATGCTCTGGGACTAAAATATAAAATATCTTAAACTGTGTTATGAAGTCGGGTGTTGAACATTAGGGTGAGTCATTAATGACATACATTTCATTTTTGGGTGAACTAACCCTTTATTATAGCCTGACAAGCCAGACCCACATCAAGATGTTTGGTCTGGAAACTCACCATAGACAGGGCTCAATCCGAGGGGCGGGATAAACGGTTGTCTTTCAAACTCCCTCTGCACGCGATAGGATAGCGCTACACCAACCAGAGCAACGAAGGTGAAACGGAGCTCGTTGATAGATTAAACATTCACCGTATCCGGTCGGCAAAACTCAGAACACATCTTCCCTTTTTAAGAATGACTTCAGTGTCGCTCTTTGTTCTTCTCTCAGAGAAAAGCTTAACTCCAAGTCTTACAGAGTTGCGGTCAAAGCTGATTCGAAAGACCGCTGTTCGCCAGTTTCTGTGTTTACTAGAAGCACGCAAACGCAACTCGGCCGTCGTCATTATGGCCCCGCCCACCGACTCTATACATGATGTGATTGGCCCGGCAAGAGTTAGAGGAATACAGCTCAGAAGAGTATTGAGAGTTCCTAGACGACACTCGCGGGCAGATTAAATTTGCTGCCGCTAGGGTGCGTCTAGATTTCTAGGCTACTTTTATTACTCAAACTAATATATAAAAAAGAAAATTATTGTTAAGAACACTGTGTTTACTGCTGCAACAGAATCAGCTCTAACTCTCAATACAGCCACTGCCTTCTTTTGTGTGTGTTCATGTTGTCTAAACAATGTAATCCTCTAAATTGTGTGGACAAGCCAGCAGTCCTTACAAGCTTAATAAACATACCAAATAATATCTTAATAAACATTTAAATATGTACAAAGGTTTCTGTGAAGGAAGGATTATGAGTAAGGGATAAATAGCATTAGCCAACAGTAATGTGTGTGAGCTCACTTGAACACAGCATTATCAGGGTAGTTTGTGTATCCCACAGCATTGGCTCCACGTAGCAGCATCTGAAATGGGACGTTGGGAATCAGAGCTCTGAGCTCCTGCAGTCTCTTCCACGGACACTCCGACAGAAAACGCATTGCTACATCAAAAGTTGCTCCTAGAGACAGAAAGAGAGATGTTAAGGTCATGCCAAAGACTGAAGTGATATCAAAGGTTGAATTGATCCCCAGTAAGCCAAATCACACACAGCGCTGAGGAACATTAAAAATCATTGAAAGACACCGACAATAAGCTTAGTGATGCAGAACATGACAATTCTTACTGCTGATTCGAAATAGAGTAATTATTTAATTAATTTGTCACTTCTGTGTGAATGTATGCATATTGAGAAATAACTGAAGATTTTGTGAATGTGTCACGTGCCTCCCCAGTTCTCCAGGCTGAAAAGATTACTGAAGTTGTGGCTCACAAAGGGAGCAATCTTCTTAAGGTCATGTGTCCTAACGCGAGTTGCCAGAAGGGACTGGTGGGCGTCTCTGAAAGTGGTGTCCATCAGTAAAAGGCCCTGGTGCTGTCGAATTGCCCGTGCAAAACCCTCAGGACCCTCTTTTAACAGGACTTCGCGGAAGCCCATGGGCGGCTCACCTAGACAGAAAAAAAAGTGATTTGTGTATACAGAACACACATATAAAGCCAACTGAACAAACTCAAACAAAACACCTTGATAAAAGTAGCGGACTGTTAGGGGTGTACAATATTTATCTTAATCTTTTCTGGGATTTTGTTGATACAGATATTGAGATCATTTTTTTATTTTTATTTTTTACTGGAATTATACTTTAAATATGAAACTAAAAGTTTACGAGTAAATGAAGGTAATTCACTTAATTAGTGAGTCATTGAGCCATTCACTAAACTGATTCATTCAGGAAAGAGGAAAGTGATTGCCTTGGGTCATAATTACTGAGTCAACGAATCATTGACCTGATTATTGCATAAAGATGCGTAACCGTTTTGCTCCAGCTTTGTTTAGAACTATTTCTAAACAAAACAGACAATAATGACAAGATTGTGTCTAAAATGTAATTTACAGTATTCAATTCTTGCTTATTAAACTTTTTTTAACACACAATTGTGCTGATATTCTGGAAAATGAATACACGATTAAGCAAATGATCCCCACCTCCACTCACTCACACCAGCTTAAAGGGCCACTTGGTCAGCTGTTACTCAAGTTTCTGTTGTAAATGCTGCACAAAGGTATTGCTCTTTACAATGCTGAACACATGTTGGATGTCACTGACGAATTGGGATCACTTCTGGGAGCCCTATCACCTTTGAGTGTCTAAAGAATGAGCCAATGCACATTGGCATGCAAGATTTGCATCTCGCGCTCATCCCTGCAGCGCGGGTATAAATAAGAAAGCAGATGCAGTGCACATCGTTTTACACTTAAGAGTTGAGCTAGTGACTCAGCCGTACATCTCTGTTCCCTACTTCAGGGAATGAGGTTTGCATACTTAACTACTGAGATGTTCCCTTTCAGTCAGTCACATTCGACGTATGTCAGACGTCACAGGCAAATTGGGCCTATTAAAATGCGCCACAGTTACTGCCAGTGCCCTGAGCAAGCCTCTCAGGCCCCCCATACTAGGGCAGAACACTTGGGCAGAGAGCAATCACAGCGTTTCGCATGACCCAATCAATGACTATTGGATAACACTGGGAAAGCGTGCTTCCAGGTGAAGGGGCACTCTCACACCGAACCTCCTCACAGCTGAATAAACAGCAGACTAGTTGAAGACGCCCCCTCAAATGCTGTTTAAACAGCAGTAGTTGAGAAATGCTCGCAATCACAGCTGTACGTGCTGTCACACCAAGACCGTCCAGAAAGCTTGCTTTTGACTCGTGGTCACTATACACACTTTTCAGAGAGAATACAGAACTGCTCGGCTCCAGAGTGAATAACAATGTGCACCTCATCTGCTTAAAAAAATAGTAAATCTTGCACATGATACAATCTTTCATTTGAAAGCCACTTTTCTAGCATCTGTAAAACTGCATTCTACCATCTTAAAAATATATCTAAATTACGGCACATGCTTTAATGCAAAATGCTGAACAGTTAGTACATGCGTTCATGAGCTCAAGGCTAGATTATTGTAATGCTCTACTGGGTGGTTGCCCTGCTCGCTTAATAAACAAACTCCAGCTGGTCCAAAACGCAGCAGCTCGAGTTCTTACTAGAACCAGGAAGTATGATCATATTAGCCCAGTTCTGTCAACACTGCACTGGCTCCCTATTAAACACCGCATACATTTTAAAATCTTGCTTATTACTTACAAAGCACTAAATGGTCCCCAGTACTTAAGCTAGCTCTTAACACACTATACTCACTCACATCTATTGCGGTTTTAAAAACTCAATTGAGCTAGAAATATGACAAAACGGTCTGAATTTGAATGGTATAAATCTGAATATTGACAAGTGTAATCTAACAAAATTTATTATTATGTTGCATTTTACATAGTTCTGAATTAGAATTTTTAAATGTTGAATATAGAACATTTGAAATTGAACACATCTGAAATGTTTTTTATGTCGGAATTATTGTTCTGAAATAATAGACTGGAAATATTCAGTTTTTGAAAATACAGATTCAAGATTTCAGATGAAGAAGAAATTCAGATTCAGCCCTCCATACCCTCAAATAGGACATTATTTGAGGGGACAGCCATTGTCCGAAACAACGAACATGTTCGAGTGCACTCATTCAACCCCACACCACAATAACCAGTGTAGCTACAGCCGATGAACACTCAACGGCTGTCCGACTTCACACACTCATTTTTATTCACTCCTTCAAGATAACTGTATTAGTGGACTAAAGGTGGGAATAGTAAATGAGGGTTTAGGGGGCGATTTTTGATTCAGCCCTGGAGAACGACAGATGACGTCAAATGCTAAGATTTTCTTCACTAATCAGTGTTTGTAAACCACACGAAAAATTTGAAATCTAGCCAAAATCTAATTTTCCGTGCATTAATCTAAACTAAACAAAAAGGGCGGTTTGATCTTTTCTCTTCATTCCATTACAAATAGGACATGAAATCCTCCGTTTGAATTTTCTGACATCCTTTACTCTTCCCTGATGATGACCTCTAGCCTACTTGCTGTAAGATCTGAATTTCTTCTTCATCTGAAATCTTGAATCTGCATTTTCAAAAACTGAATATTTCCAGTCTATTAATTCAGAACAAAATATTTGCTGTTTGAAAATACATGTCTATACAATTTCGAAATAAAAACATTTCAGATGTGTTCAATATCAAATGTTCTATATTCAAAATTTAAAAATTCAAATTCAGTACTGCGTAAAATGCAACATAATATTCAATTTTGTTTGATTACACTTGTCAGTACTTCAGATTTATACAATTCAAATTCAGATCATTTTGTCATATTTCTAGCTCCATAAAACTCAGTTAATAATGCCTAGAATATCTAAATCAACTGCAGGCGGTCGATCCTTTTCCTATTTAGCACCTAAACTCTGGAACAGTCTTCCTAGCATTGTTCGGGAAGCAGACACACTCTGTCAGTTTAAATCTAGACTAAAAACACATCTCTTTACTATGGCATACACATAGAACATTTTTAACTTTCATTAATCAAATCGATTGACTGATTGTTAGGTTGCATTAACTAGGTCAGCCAGAACCGGGAACACTTTCCATAACACCTGATGTACTCGCTACATCATAAAAAGAGTGGCATCTACACTAATGTTAGTCTCTCTGTTTATCCCGAGGTTTACTGTAGTCGGCCGGATCTAGATCAGATGGTGGACCTGAACCCAGATATGATCAACGAATCCTGGAGTGTCTGCTGAGACCGTGTCAATTGGTGTCTCCTCTGAATTTGCCTCACAGGCACGTCATCCTCAATAAACCAGTCTCCGGCGCGATGACTCCAATCCTTCAAATACTCATACTCTTGTGTAATCGACGCGTCATCCTTAATAAATCCATCTCTTGTGTGATACCTAGAAATTTTGAATATTCCGATCTAATATGATTTCTGACCTATAAGGTTGCCACAATAATAATCATACATTGTTTGTTAATAGGCCAGAGGAGAACTGGCACCCCAACTGAGTCTGGTTTCTCCCAAGGTTTATTTTTCTCCATCATGCCCTGATGGAGTTTTGGTTCCTTGCGACTGTCGCCTTTGGCTTGGCTTGCTCAGTTGGGAACACAAAATTTCGATTTCGAAGTTATTCAACTAAATATCCAAATAAAATTTATTTATTAGGTTTTATTTAATTCTATAAACTATAATACTGATCTGCCAACACTGTCGCTATATGATAAATTAAAATAAGCTGATAACATCACTGTTTTCTCCAGAACGACTGTACAGCCAAATCTAATTTTGTCGCAATATTATCCTGTTTGACACTGTGAAGCTGCTTTGAAACAATCGCCATTGTAAAAGCACTATATAAATAAATTTGACTTGACACACCAATGTGCATTGGCTCGTCCTGTAGACACTCGAAGCTGATAGGGCTCTAAGTCCGACTGAAAGGGAACTTGATTTTCACCATATGGGGTCTTTAACTATGTAATATGATATAAATATATGACAAAAACTCATACAGGGTCATTTTTGCCCAAATTATTTTGCCTGGCTATTCGAATAAGTTAAAACATGAAGTGAACGTGTGCATTCTTAAGGCGTTTTTTTGTTTTGTTTTGTTTTTTGCAAAGTGAGTGACATGCCAGTCAGCTCGCACATCATTAAAATGGCAATTAAGTTAATCTCATATCACACAGCCCTTGGGACCGCATCTACTACTTATCTACTATTAACAATTGACTGCCTTTGCTAAACAGCTATGGACTGATGTGTCAGTAGTCTGACTGCTTCTCATTGTAGGCCTGTCATATGTACGGCTTTGAAACAGGTGATCAATTGAATGCGCACTACTGACACTTCTCACTGATTCGCTGTCATGCAGCGTCTCATTTTGGCATCCAAACAAAGTCAATTCAAAATAAGAGAAGGAACGCCACATGAATGCTTGCAGAGGAAAACAGGAAGAAAAGGATGTGCTGAGTAGCTAAAGCTAGACCATGGTTCTTTGCTAAACCTTTTACACCTGTGCATTGTTTTTTTGCCTGGCGCTCAAGGGTTAGTGGCAAACTATGAGAACCCACCACACAAGTCAAAGGAAATTCCTATTATTCATAGGTCTCAGATGTGGCAGTTTGAGGGGGCATTAACCCAGCAGGCTGGTGGTGGTGCCGCTAACTTTCATTACAAGCTGATTCTCTCTATAAATGCAAATGAGGCAAACACCTAAAACTATATAAAAAAACAGGTGGGCCGCTAGCTTATTCAAGTGTAAATAAAAGAAAATCATGCTGTCCAATGACAGAGGGAGTATGAGATGAAAAAAGGACGGGGGAGATTGATGATAGAAATTGACTAAGTAAGATATTGATGCACAGATTTGCATATTTCAAGGCATAAATACACCCACACGTGAGTTTAAATGTTTGTGCCTCTGTGGGAATTTTTCTGTATGGGATGCTGGCGGCCATATGAAAGGAAAGATGAAGGCCAAAGCCTATTTATCGCTCATTGTGTGTCTGAAATGCACATGCAAACACACAATGCTGAGGAGCATCTCATGAGGCTTGGGATACACCTACCACAGATGTGACCTACTTACACAGACACATGCATTTTTTATCCCATGAAAGACCTTTTCCATACACACACCTACATACACGCCACATATTTGGTCCAGTTGTGTAGGGGGACAATGTATGCTCTACAAACTACAACCAGTTCCACTGAGAACTCTCAGCTTAAGCACTGACAGCAGGAAGAAAGTGGGAGAACTTTTTTTGGGATGCGCATACATATAGGCACATAATCCATCAGGGGTCCTTTGGAAATCACACACATTTTTCCCCCACAACACAACATGTTCAACAAACAAGAAAAAAGGTATGCCAATGAGAATAGTAGAAATTGGCTAAATGAATTGCCACACATATGAATAAACATACCTATCCCTCTGGAATATCTCTCTCTCTCTCTCTATCTCTCTCTCTCTCTCTCTCTCACACACACACACACACACACACACACACACACACACACACACACACACACACACACACACACACACACACACACACACACACACACACACACACACACACACACACACACACACACACACGCACACACACACACGCACGCACGCGCAGAGGGAGCGTGGTATGCAGCTCACACACACCTAAACCCCTGTAATGAGATTTCTAATGTGACCGGATCCCTCTTTCATTTGGCAGAGGGAAGGAGAGAAGGGAAGGATTAAAGCTGCATTATCACACTCTAGTCCATCCACAGGGGGAGGGGGGGAGAGAGAGAGAGAGAGAGAGAGAGAGAGAGAGAGAGAGAGAGAGAGAGAGAGAGAGAGAGAGAGAGAGAGAGAGAGAGAGAGAGAGAGAGAGAGAGAGAGAGAGAGAGAGAGAGAGAGAGAGTTGGTGGATCCATGTATAGGGCAGCTACAAGAGTATGTGCTCTGCAAACATCTGTTGTAGTACTTTTGATGTGTCAAGTGTGTTACGTGTGTACAGATTTTGGGGAGCAACCAAACTATCTAAAAAGAATGATGCTACTAAATTTAAAATCTTTTTGGTTTATGATGATGGTCTTTATTATAATTACCCCCTTTATTTATTATTATCCCCTTTCGACATTCTGTTACCTATAAGTAATATTGCACATGTTGTACATGTCAACTAACTCTCATTAGAGTATTAGTTGAGTATTAGCTCTTTCCCCGCCAGTGTTTTTTTCTTTTTCTTTTTTTAAACATTGCCAATCACTGTCAGAATTTTTGATAATTTTTACAAAAATGTCATGGCCCCCAAAATATTTAGTTGCATGAATATCTGAACATATAATATAGCAAAAGAACACAGCCTCTGATTTGAAATAAACTTTTATTCTAGCTTTATGCAGTTTTTTAATCAACACTTGAATGTGGGTATACGTTTCATTAAAAAAAGCACAATTTTGAGCAAAAAGCTGAAAAAAGCTGAGCCTTTTTTACATTTTTTTTAAATTCTCAATGGCGGGAAAAGAGTTAGGGGTAGGGTTAGGGTTAGGGTTTGCAGAATAAGAACATAAAAATAAATTATTAGCAGATATTAAGAAGGCAGTCTAGTTTTATATTATATTAATACTCTAATGAGAGTTAGTTGACATGTATATGAAATGAAAAATAAATTATTACCTTGACTAATTTATATTTAATTTAGGCTTTTATTTGTCTATAAAACAGACAAAGTGTGCATTAAATATGGTCAATGAAAGCTCAAACATGCTTGATAAGAACAAACCCCATTTATAAACTTTTTGAAGCTTGAAAGTTTTGGTGGAATGAGAAAAAAAATATCTCTCAGGTTTCATCAAAGAGTACATGACATGAGAAACCAAGTCTTCACTAACACTTTATAATAATGTTCAGGTATAAGTCATTTATGTGTGATAAGTAAATGAGGAACTGATACATTTTTTACATATTTATATATATGGTAAGTGGTATTATAAGGATTTACAAATGTGTTAAAAATGTGTAAATCATAAAATAAACAGGTTGTTAGTATTAATCACATAAAATCATTGAAATATTTGTGTCAAAATTGTGAAAATTGAAATCATTACCTCAAAATTGAAATTATTATCTCAATAAACAATGGTTATGAAGAAAAGATGAAGAAAACCATTATCAATATATAATGTATTAATGTACTGTGAAGTTGTAAGCTGGTCTGTGTTAAAAAGCACATAGCATGCAACTTCATGTATCCTTGTAAACCAAATGGCTTAAAATCATACTAAAGTCGTTTTTTGGACATTCAAATAATAGCAGAAGTTTTATGTGACGTGATGGGTGGGATTAGGGGTATAGTGTTAGTGGGTGGGGGGTAGAATGCCTATGGAGAGTCCCCTTACACCACATACAAGAGTGTGTGTTTGTGTGTGTGTCATACCCAGAGAAACAGGAACGACTGGATCAACAGATGAGCATTTTGCTTTAACTGGAATAGGAGTCATGGGTCCATTTACCATGATGTGACCTGTGGAGAAATACAGCAGATGTTTAAGCACAAATGCACTCTCACACATTTTAGGCCATCACAGGTGCAATACAATGATAAATGCACACACACACACTGACCCAGATAATGCAGGAGTTTCTGGGCTCTGTTCTGTGTAGGCTTGAGGTTGAAAAGTTCCTGGTTCTCATCAATAAACTGGGTGTCAACAGTGGCATACAGGAACTGGGTATTGCTCAATACATTCTGCAGGAAGGGGATATTAGTCTGAAAGAGAGAAGGGAGAGATTTAGATAATGAGCTGACAGTCATGCATTTATTCAATATGTGTGGCAGCTGAACACATTAACTAGTGCAAGATGTCAGATGATCTACACACAATCACCGTATGAATGAAGTCAGTTTGGGATGCCCACACTAAGTACCAACTAAGAGCAACCAACAACCAATCTTTGTTTAAATAATTTTATTTTTCATTTATTTGCTTAATTAATATACAGTATGTTCCTGAAGTTATATGTTTTACCCATTTGCGAAATGGGACCTGATGATGGTGAATTTAATGTGTCCACCATTACATTCAATGTAAATACAAATAGGCAATGCAAGTGCAAGTTCCAGTAAATTCAAACAATTACCAAATTTTCTTAGGAAATATGTAAATAGTGTTTGCATGTGCAAAACTGGCTGTTGTCATGCAATTGCTAAGATGTTCAGAATGGTTTTAGAGTGCAATTATGTGGTTGCAATGGTGTTGCTATACAGTCGCTAGCTGTTCCAAGTGGTTTCAAAACGTGGTTATGTGGTTGCTAGAGTGTTGTTGTGACTATACAACAAGCAAAGATGTGCTGAGTGGTTTTAGAGCAGGGATGGATCATTCCAGTCTTGGAGAATTTAGTGTCACCACTAATCAATCATTACCTGCCTGTAATTTTAAGTAATCTCATAGACCTTTGGTTAGATTTTTTTATGTTATGTGTTGATAGGGTCTGATTATAGATGGAGCTGAACAGTGGACATCTATTCTCCATCCTTGTTAAAGATGAGGTTTGCAGTTGCTAAGGTGCTCTGAATGTTGTTGTGCAGTTGCTAAGGGGCTGCAATAACATTTTTAAGCGTTAATGGTTTCAGAGTGTGGTTGTTTGTCTTCTATGGGATTGCTATGAAATTGCAATGGCATTCTGAGTCATTTAAAGGGTTACTTCAGTGATTTAGCAGTGTTTCCCACAGATTCGAAAGCAATGTGTGGTGGTGGGGCGGGTTGTTTCCAGTCCGGCGGGTGGTGGTGATGGTGATGGGGTGTTATTAACGTTTTAAAATGCATCAAATAAAGAAATCTCATATTTGACCATATCTAACATGTATTAAAATGTAAAACCTACAAATAATTAAGCAGTTATGATCTGCAATACTTTAAGCAATTTCACTATTATTTATTAGAGAGCCATACAGGCACTTTGTGGGTCATTACAAATGAAAATGATTATTTTTCCGGCCACAAAATGACTCTAATATGCCTCAATGCACACTATGCTGTACTGTTTACCAAAAATTGCTGCAAATACCAGTATAGTGAAGCTGTTGTCTATTCCAGTGTTTTCCAACCTTTTTTCAGTCATGGCTCCCTTTGAAAATGTTTAAAATGTTGTGGCACCCCTCGCAGTTACGTTAGGGTGTAACAATACAGATTGCTCACGGTTCGGTTTGTATCACGGTTTTAGGTTCACGTTTCAGCACAGTTCGTTATTTGCTATGTTCAGTGGAAAAAGGACTACTGTCAAATAAAAATAGATAATAGATAAAAGATAATAATAAAATAAACAATGCTTTTCAGGTAGGTCTAACGGCTTTTAGGTAGAGAAATGGAATAAAGTAATCAAATGTAAAATAACTGCATATTTAACTGTTTAAATTAAAGATTAATTCTTATTAAACTTACACAAGCTATTTAATCAAGAGCAGCGAGTGATGTCCTTGCCCCTTTAAGACCTAATTACGGTCGTTGTTTTTCTCGACTGTATACAGTAAGTTCACTTAAGCCATATACAAACAAAGAAAAGTCTGCTAGATACTCATCAAGATGGGCATTTTGACACTCTTTTTGAGTGAGTTTGTCCGTTTAAGCACAAGATTTGAAAGAGAACTCAATATTTGCGCGCTGTGAGACGTGTGCGCTTTTGGACGAGTGCACAGAGCGAGTACTCATTCACATCTTCTGGCCCTGCACCGGGTGATGACGAAAAAAAACGCTCATATTCGGACATACGGCAGCACTCGCATGCATTGAACAACGTGTACAAAGAGAGACCGTTTTGCACACGTTTTTCTTTTAGTATCGCTGTTGTTTTAGTGTATAACTGAGGAGCCAGCATGTGTGACACAGCACTGGTTTGTTTAGAGCTGTTGAGAGCGCCCTGCCCATGTGCGCTGCCGTGAGATGAAGGCGTGTCGTAACTATGTTATTCAACTGCTCTGGTTTTAAATGTTATGCCACACTAAATGCAGCAAAAATTGTTGAAGACTTACTGTCGAATGCAACGCACCGTGTGTGTGTGTGTGTGTCTGATTCTGTGGAAATGCAGCTGAATGAATATGCGTGGGTCTTTTAAATAGCGTAAAAAATGAATGACGAAGCAATATGTGGCGGCCGGTGTTGATTCTGTGGCGGACCGTATCAGATTAGTCTATGTGTGGGAAATACTGTTTAGCGTTAAAGGGCTAGTTCACCCAAAAATTAAAAAACAAAATTTAAAATGTTTTTTATGTCATTAATGACACCCGTCCAACCTCCGTTCATCTTCGGAACACAGTTTAAGATATTTTATATTTAGTTCAAGAGCATATGCAAGTGTATGCACGCTATACTGTCCATGTCCAAAAAGGTAGTAATGACATCATCAGAGTCGTCCATATGTGGCATCAGTTGGTTAATTAGAATCTCTTGAAGCATCGAAAATACATTTTGGTCCAAAAAACTACGACTTTATTCAGCATTGTCTTCTCTTCCGGGAGACATTGTCTTCTCTCTTGCTTTCAAACCTCAAATAAAGATTTGAACAGTTATGAATCAGCGTATTGATTCATGATTCAGATCGCCAGTGTCACGTGATTTCAGCAATTTGAGACACGAGGCCGAATCATGAATAAATATGCTGAAGGAAGATGAACGGAGGTCATAAGGGTGTGGAAAGACATTAGGGTGAGTCATTAATGACATACATTTTTGGGTGAACTAACCCTTTAAGTGTTGTATTTAAACTGGGTCATTAATGTAGTAGACATGTGAAATTATTTTTGAATTTGGTGCCTTCTAGACTGAGAAAAGACAGAAAATGTATTTTTGTCTCATGGGGATGAAAGACAACAACTCCCAGAATGCACTTGCTTTGCTGCCCTATGAGGCCACTCCCAAAGCCACCGCTACTGGATTACTGGATCACTTGCCCACCGCGACAACAGCCCTACCCTTCTGTTAATTTTCATAAAACCATTTAGTTAATTTAAGAAACAGACACTACAAATAAAAACTGAACGTGTCTGTTCAATAAAGTGTGAGTGAGTCGATTGTCACGGCACAAACGCAGCAGGAGTCAGATTACATTCATCACGAGAGCTGAGGTAAGCGCAGCCACGGCATACATTCACAACAAGTTTTCAGTTCAAGCCTTCGGAAGCTTAACTTTAATAGGAATTCATTTGAAAAGTTGAAACACTCACTTTGAAATAATGTGCGGAAATAACTCCTACGGGCTGTAGTCTTTAGCCTCTGCACACAAAAAAATCCTCCGATGACTCATAATGATGATATTTGCATCATCGGAGGATTTTATCCAGAAATAAATTACATAAATCTTTCGTCTAAGTTGGTGGGGATTTTGGGGGGAAGCAATATCATTCAAATATACTTCCGGGTTTTTACTGATACAAAGCCACATGCTAAATCACTGAAGTAACCCTTTAAGAATGTGGTTAGGGTGTTGCTTGCTATGCAGTTGTTAAGGTGTTAGTGGTTTCAGAGTGTGGTTATGTCATTGCTAGGGTGCTGCTGTGATGTTCTTAGTGTGTGTGCTTGCTAAGTGGTTGCATACTGGCCAAGTCAAAAGACCTTACACTGGGCTGTATTATATTTTGGTATAGCTTGGTTGGCATATGCCAAAAGTTAAGTCTATGAGTGTTTTCCTCCTGTTTTATCATTCATCAAATCCTAAGTATGAACAATAATAGCTCTAATTCCCTTAGCAAGCACCACTTATGACAAAACAAAAAAACAAAACAAATACAATGCAGAACATTATTGTAGATGCTAACAAACAACAAAGCATCCCTTCTCCAAGTTCCAATACTCCAAGTTGACCCATAATTATCCACTTCAGTGACTGTGCTTTTTAGCACTCTCACAGGGCGTGGGAAGTTTGCATTGTAATCTGTATTGTCTGAAAGCACTCGGTTCTTTCCTGATGGCTGCTATAAATGCATTAGCATTTTGAGACAGCTGCAGTTCAGGCCATAACAGAGCTCCTGCACTTGAATGGGCCCCTAGACTGCAGCTATCAAAACAGCAGAGCACACCGCTCACTGCACCAATAAACACTGTTTTAGTGTATGCAATGGGGCATGAGACAGGAATGTGTGCGTCATATGACAGAGAGAAACAAGTACAAAAAAGAGATGGGGGTTTGTGTATGTTTTATGTGACACACAAAAAGACATCTAGAAAGTGTTAAGGGACTACAGGAGAGACAGAAGATGATGTGTCAAAGTAAGAATATAAAAAGGATCTTGCAGAAAAAGCAATGATGTTAGATCTGAATTCAATCCCTTTCAGAATTGACTACGCTGACTGACACTTAGTCTCTATGTTGACAATATTCCTACATGTTCACACACTTTGGGTTTCAATGCTCCAAAAAAACAAAACAAAAAAACATCACTTAGAATGATTTATAAGCTGTTTTCCCCATGGGGACCAATAATTTTGCCCCATAACAGGACATCACACACACTTAACTCGCATATATCACACGTTGTGTTCTACAGAGATCACAATCCAATTACCCAGCAAAACTTGAGAGAAAATAGGGGATTTCTCAAGAGGATACCAATGGAAGCCGAAGAGTTAATGCAGGATTTAAAGTAGTTTTCTATCCTATTCTTCTCCGGCTTGGATCTAATGTGATGAGTGATGAACAGTTATGAAAAGACAGTACAAGAAAAAACTTTAAGTTTTCTTTAAACTTTAAACTTCAAGATTAAGTGCTGAGAATACAGGTGCTGGTTCTATAATTATCATATCATCAAAACGTTAATTTATTTCACTACTTACATTCAAAAAGTAAAACGTATATTATATTCATTCATTACACACAGACTAATATATTTCAAATGTTTATTTCTTGTCATTTTATGATTATAACGGACAACTAAGGAAAATCCCAAATTCATTATCTCAGAAAATTAGAATATTATTGTGACCCCGTATGTGAAACCCCAGCTAAAGTCGCAAAATTTAATTATGAGATTTTGATCGTCAAAGTGCCATAGCTATAAAAATGACTGAAAAATGAAATATTGCTGTAGCGATAATTTATACCAAGGGATTTGAGATACAATACTCAATGTTTAATTCGTAACATTATAAATACTGAAATTAGTGATTTTATTGACACTAAACTTTATACTTTTGCACAAAAAAAAAAATACCGGATGCGGGCTCCCTAAACATTGATTACCATTAGGAAGAGAAAGACATTAATATCAATCGGCACGAGCGGCAATCAGGTCATTGCGAATTAAGCCGGGTTCAGATGTCTCTGGAGATATTTTCATGTCATCGCCAATATTTTTAGTATTAATATTTCCTTCTTTGTTTTGTAGCTCAACATTGTGCCAATAATAACCATCTTAATTTAAAGTCATATTAGGCCTGCTATGTGTCAATATAAAACATGTTGTGGATGGTGGTGTGTCAGATTAATGCAGTGTTTCCCAACCGGGGAGCGCGGGGTGCCGCGTAAAAGGTTTCAGCACGCACTTGCATCGCGGTTCATCTCGCATCTGATGACGCATCTTTAATATAGGTTGCAACTTGAAAATAATGCTTTATGTATGTTTCTGTCGATGGATACACGTGCTGGCTCCTCAGTTATACATTACAACAACAGCGATAATAAAAGAAAAACGTGGGCAAACGGTCTCTCTTAGTAAACGTTGTTTAATGCATGTGAGTGCTGCCGTATCTTCGAATATGAATACGGGTGTAGAGCCAGAAGACGCGACTGAGAACTCAAGGGAGAAGATGTGTCTCTGTGCGGTCATCCGAAAGCGCGCAAATGTCTCTCAGCGTGCATCTATTGAGTTCTCCTTCAAGTCTTGGGCTTGAACGGACAAACTCACACAAGAAGTAGCCGATGTCAACATGTCCATCTTGATGAGTATCCAGGCAGACATAGTCTGAATATGCCTTAAGAGAACATACAGTCGAGGAAGCGATACCCCTGGGTCTTAAAGGGGCAGTCTGTTTAATGCCAAAGAAGATAAGGAGTCACTCACTGCTCTTGACTGAATAGCTTTTGTAAGTTTAATAAGGATTGATATTTAATTTAAACAGTTACATATGCAGTAATTTTTCATTTGATTACTTTATTCAGTTTCTCCACCTAAAAACGAATGTTAGACCTACCTGAAAAGCCCGAAAAGCATTATTTTATTAGTAGCCTATCTTTGCTAAATAGTAATTATTTGTGCTGCTGCTTGTATTTAAGTTATTTGTTCTTATTTTATTTATTTTTATTTGACAGTAGTCATTTTTTCCATGAACATAGCAAATACTGAACCATACAGAAACCATGAACCTGAAACTGTGAACCTAAAACCTTGATACAAACCGAATCGTGAGCAATCTGTACCGTTACACCCCTAGCGTAACGTATGCGAGGGGCTGCCACAAAATTTTGAACATTTTCAAAGTGCGCCATGACTGAAAAAAGTTTGGGAAACACTGGATTAATGAATTAAGTTATCTAGGCTATTTGACATGGCAGCGTTTAAACACGAGCATGAACAGAAAATAGCTGGCTGTTTAAAAAGATTTTCCTATATTAATCTCGTTGGAATTACCCCGAATAATGATATAACCGGGTTTATTGAAGAAAGTGCAGGTTTGGAACAACATGAGGGTAAATAAATGATGACAGAATTTTCATTTTTGGGTAAACTATCCTTCTCTTTATTTTTACTCCAGTACTGTACTTAATGTAGCCCAGTAAAGTAAAGTTAGATATTTTCTACTGAAATGTAATATATTAATTAATTTATATATTAATGACTTTTTCCATGGATATTTAATTTTATTAATAAAGTTATACAAATAATTTCAATTAATTGATTTGGTAATTGTTGCTACAATCAAGCCCCCAATTCGTTTGAATGTTTTTGTGCTTTTTGGTCTTACGCATCATAATAAATAGGCCTGTTTTACAAAACTTTAAGAATTTTTTCCATAAATGTGTCATATATCACTGAAAATGGGAGAATCTCAGCTTTAATGTGGTATACGGTTCATATTCAGGATAATTATGCATCAAATGTGTTGCAGTTTTAAAAATAAGCTTGTGTTTACATTGGAATTTCTCAAAAACATGATTTTCTGAGCCCGAAATTCAGCAAATATTTAACATAGCCATACTACGTTAATATTAGAGATATCAAGGATATATTTTAACAGAATGTTCTTTACATTATGTAGGATGATTTTATGTAGAAAACAGTGAATCACAAAAAAAATGACTTTAGCTGGGTTTTCACAGACAGGGTCACAAGACCAATACAAAGAAAGGCTTTTTTGAAATCTTGGCCAACTGAAAAGTATGAACATGAAAAGTATGAGCATGTACAGCTCTCAATACTTAGTTGGGGCTCCTTTTGCCTGATTTACTTCAGCAATGCGGTGTGGGATGAAGTCGATCAGTCTGTGGCACTGTTCAGGTGTTATGAGGGCCCAGGTTGCTCTGATAGTGGCCTACGGCTCCTCTATATTGTAGGGTCTGGCATATTACATCTTCCTCTTCACAATACCCCATAGATTTTCTATGGTGTTAAGGGCAGGCAAGTTTGCTGGCCAATTAAGAACAGGGATACCATGGTCCTTAAAACAGGTACTGGTTGCTTTGGCACTGTGTGCAGGTGCCAAGTCCTGTTGGAAAATAAAATCTGCATCTCCATGAAGTTGGTCAGCAGCAGGCTGCGTTGACCTTGGACTTCAGAAAACACAGTGGAACAACACCAGCAGATGACATGGCACCCCAAACCATCACTGACTGTGGAAACTTTACACTGGAACTCAAGCAACGTGGATTGTGTGCCTCTCCTCTCTTCCTTCAGACACTGGGACCTTGATTTCCAAACAAAATGCTAAATTTACTTTCATCAGAGAACATAACTTTGGACCACTCAGCAGCAGTCCAGTCAATTTTTGTCTTTAGCCTAGGCAACACGCTTCTGATGCTGTCTGTTGTTCAAGAGTGGCTTGACACAAGGAATGTGACAGCTGAAACCCATGTCTTGCATACGTCTGTGCATAGTGCTTCTTGAAGCACTGACTCCAGCTGCAGTGTAATCTTTGTGAATCTCCCCCACATTTTTGAATGGGTTTTGTATCACAATTCTCTCCTGGGTGTCGTTATCCCTATTGCTTGTACACTTTTTTGTACCACATCTTTTCCTTCCCTTAGCCTCTCTATTAACCCTCTAGGTGCCACGGTCGAGTTTACTCGAAAAGATGCATCACTGATTAAAACGGCCGATTTTGTCAAATAGGGTGTCAAATTTCATCAAACCTCCCCGCCACTAAATGGTAGACATGTCTTACTTAATCCCGACTCATAAAAACATCAGGATTCTATACAACATCTACGAGCAAGAGCGCATTGAATCAGTGCAAACTAAAGTGGAGCTGGTGTGCGAGTGAGCTGTTTTATCAGAGCATTGTCAACATCAGCGAGTATTTGCATAAGATTACTATTATTATTTTCAAATGGCATCAATAAAGCTTACCCATAATAAAGAGTTGGGTCTTCTATTCGCGGACCTTGATTCTGAAGGGAAATATCAAAGATGGTTATTGTGAAAGTGAAACTAACCCTAACGTTACACTAAGCACAAACGGTGGATCATTTGCCCAATGTAGATGGTCCTTTGCCCAATGTCAGTGGTGGGAACAATGTTTCCCGGGATCGGAGTGTTCATTGCGAAGTTAGCAGGTGTGTTAGTGTTGGCAGCGAGGCGGCGGCAGGAAATTTTTGCCGCGCTCACCATGAAATGCGCGTCTTCTCGCGATCGCGGCGACAGTATTGTGGTGGAAACTTTATCTAATGACACTGGGTATGTTAGAAGAGTTTGAAGTATTCATAGGACAGTTCGGGGGCAACGTGGAGGCAGGGTGGGGAGTCAAAATGACAGTAACAGTGGTCGTGGATGTGCACTCGGCTCGCGCGTGCGAGGCAGATCTGGTCGCGCTGGTTGTAGGAGCAGATGCGATGTGACATGGGCAGGGGCTATTATGCATAATATATAATATATATGTGCCCTATATGGAATCAGAGTGCCTACTGTATGTAGTAAATGGAAAATCTCTACAGCAAAAGGCAAACCTCTACTTTCATTCGGTTTGTTTGATTTACACAGTTTGTTTACTATTTTCTATTTACCTGAACATTCAGTGTTGTGCAATATAGCACACATAAGGTGAGAGACATTTTGGGGGGAAAGAAGTGCTGCATTTTATCATTTAAACGTGGCTTTTCATGAGAATTCTATAATCCAAGATTGCCACCACTTTATGCCGTCATAATATGCAAATTAGATGGGAAAATGTAATCCCTACTTAAACTTAGGGTCATCCTTAATATCTCTCTAATTTACAGAAAGTTTCTATCTTTTATCACTTTTAAGATATAGCCTTTTGAAATTAAGATGTCAAAATTGAAATTTTTAGGAAAAAACCTCTGTGAACAGCCAGCCTCCTTTGCTATGAACTTTTGCATCTTGCCCTCCTTGTGCAAGGTGTCAATGGTCGTCTTTTGGACAACTGTCAAGTCAGCAGTCTTCACCATGATTGTGTAGCCTACAGAACTAGACTGAGAGAACAGACATAAGCCGTTTCTCAATACCAAGTACGCGAACCTGTGACTTGTGTCCTTGGTAGTTCAAACTTGCCAAGTTCGCTTAGGGAGAACGAACTCCAGAGGACGGAAAGAATTGTCATCAATCTCAATTGTGAAACGTCATCAGTCGCTGGTCGAGTCCTGTTCCAATTCAAAGTTCACATCTAGCCAAGTACAGTTTCCTCCCCTTTTATCGAGGATGCATCGAGAGGTGACTTGTGGACTTCAGATAGACCGGTATCCCAGAATGCATCACGCTCTCGCACCGATCAGCAAGCGTCAATGGCAGACGTGAAACCCGCACAATTTAAAAATACTATAGTTAATGTGTCACAAAATGTAGTTTTAAGACTTTTTCAGGAGAGAATGTTTTTGTGGTTTATTTAAAAAGAGAGCGCCTTTTTGGTAATTTGATCTGGCATTTGATCAAGTTGTGAGATCCATTCGATCAGCGGGTGCTCCGTGCTCGTTAACCCGCCGAGAGCAGCCTTTTCTCGGCTAGACTTTCTGACGTCTGCCGCTGGCTCTGATGTCTCTGTGGTGGTTAAACATGAGATATACATTTGTCTTGTGTAGATCTAACGGGCGATCTTTGGTCTCATTAATCTACGATTTAAAATTATTAATTAAAAACGATTTGGTTTATGGACTATTGTATGCGATAAAACTTAGCAGTAGCAAGCAAAACGGTTTTGCACGTCAGACTAGTGTAACGATATACATAGAACAACAATGGAGTAACCGTTAGTGCATTTGAATGACGAAGCACGCTTTGTGAGAACCTCCCCTAGGTTTATGTTTGGGTGGTTTTACAATAAACAAACTGACACCTATAGTGGTCAGCTAAACAAATGTATTTAAACACACACCATAGATCGGAATACACAGACACAGAAATACTCCATCAAACGTCCAACTAAGTCTTTAACAGTGTAAAAAGGTCAGTATGCATGAAACAGCATTTCACCCCAACCCCAAAATCAATATTTTAGGCTACAATAAAATGAAATGTGTCAAAACGCTCTGTCTCTTCTCTCCATAAAAAAACAAACATATTATAGCCACACAAATATGGTTCAGGCAACTCTTGATTATGCATGTATATTTTTAACAAAATGAAATATAAAACACAACCCTGCCTCTTTTCTCATGTTTCTGATATCTGATGTTTAACCACATCAGAGCCAGTGGCAGACGTCAGAAGGTCTAGCCGAGAAAAGGATGCTCTCGGCGGGTTGACGAGTTCTGAGCACCCGCTGACCGAGCTCACAAAACGCCAGATAAAATTGCAAAATGTGCATTCTCTTTATAAATAAATCACATATTTAATCATTAAACAAGTACGTTCTCGACTGAAAATGTTCAAACTACATTTTTTGACACATTAACAGCATTTTTAAATTACGCAGGGTTTCTCATCCGGTATGTCTTCTCTCGGACAAGGACACATTCAGGGATTTTAACTGTATCCTGCTTGACTAGATGTGAACTTTGAAATGGAACAGTAAGTGGGCAGCGACTGATGACGTTTTACAAGTCCACGAGAACACAAGTACAGACAAGTACGCATATTAAGAAACGGCCATAGGCTAGTTTTGAGTTAATCAGAGAGATTAGAGTGGCACCAGGTGTCTTCAATATTGAACCTTTTTACAATATTCAAATTTTCTGAGATACTAAATTTGGGATTTTCCTTAGTTGTCAGTTATAATCATCAAAATGAAAAGAAATAAACATTTGAAATATATCAGTCTGTGTGTAAGGCATGAATATAATATACAAGTTTCACGTTTTGAGTGAAATTAGTGAAATAGATCAACATTTTTGATGATATTTTAATTATATGACCAGCACATGTAGATCTGAAAAGTCCTGAATGAGAGAAGGACTGTAAAAATGAAGGTTGCTTGTCGTGTGCATGTAAGTTGGAGACGAGAAGAGTTTGGTTGGGATAAAGCAAGACATTTCTGGCTTTCTCTGACTTTTTTGCCATGTCATTTTTTCTCTAATTTGGCTGTAGTTCACTCCTGTGAGGCTCTGCAGTGTCAAATTCAGTCTCTGTCTTTTCTCTTTTGGCCTCATTTAACAGACCGGCCTTCACAGTGTGTCTTATCTCTCTATTTCTTTCAAATTGTTTTCTGTTTAATCATGTCAGTCTTTTGATAGAGAATAGAGAGTATGCTTCTTGGTCTTCATTTTTTATACTCCTTGATACCATTCCAACTGATTCAATTAAATTCCTTTTGATTCAACTCATTATTCCTGATCATTGATTCAATTCAGTTTGATTCAACTTATTATTCCAGCTTCTTGATTCAATTCAGTTTAATTCGACTCATTATTCCTGATCATTGATTCAATTCAGTTTGATTCAACTTATTATTCCAGCTTCTTGATTCAAATCAGTTTAATTCGACTCATTATTACTGATCATTGATTCAATTCAGTTTGATTCGACTTGCCTTTATTTGACTCATTATTCCAGCATCTTGATTTAATGTGTCCAGCTCAGTTTGACTCGACTCAACTCACGTATTGACTTACTATTCCTGATCAATGATTCATTGTGTATTGGACAGCACATTCCAGGGCCCAGTTTATGGCCAGGCCCCTCTCTGCCCATAACAGTGGGCAAAGGTTTGCTACATTTTGATTGAATCTTGGTGGACTAACACAAACAAACTGTCCAACACCATTAGATAAAGATGCTAGAACAACAGCCAGACACCTCTTGGAGGGCAAGAAGATGATATCTGGTACCAAGCCCAGGACAGGACTTCTCATTGGTCCACATGCAGTTTCTGCCCTTCACCCATCTATAAACTGATCCCTAATGTCCTGGTCTGTGACTACCATAAAGATTCCTCAGGACCTCAGCAATAGTGGGTGAAACAAACAATGTCCCCAATAAACCATCCAAATCCATTCATAAATATTTTTGGAAACCTTGAGACTGATGTAAACTACACACATCCTTTTCATACGTATTCAGAGAAATAAGTATTCTCAGTGGCAGCTATTTGTAAAGCAACATCTTACACAAATTCAGCTGTTAATGAACAGATGAATGAACGCCTGGCAGTTCAATCTTTTCCCATCATGTTTGGTGTCTATTTGTTTAAAATATTACCAAGGGTAATCTGGTGGTGGTTTGTAAAGTGATAAATGCATTGGTAAACATTAAAGAACCTTTAAAGACTTCTAACTGTGCACCGTATGCAAATAGGTTCCACAGTGGAAAGAAGGGCGGGCCTCACGGTGTGCCTCTGATGTTAGCAACCAATCACAGTACTGGAATTGAGAAGCGCCAAACTGTAATCTTCTCCTATTCGGAAAAGGATAAAGGTATCCTTTCAACAGACACTGAGACTTGTTCTGAGTCTGTCACCCCAAGGATGAGACTGTGACAGATCAACCAAGTTCTGAGCCTCTGGTTCATCCAGAGAGACAACAAAAGATCCAAGGATCTGAGTCTACATCTTGTGAGGGAGCAAAAGATATGACCATGTTCCGAGCCTCCAACCTATAAGGAAAGAGACTACGTTCAGAGTTTATTCCAGTGAGACTACAGCATATCCTGAGTCTCCATGCCAGAGAGAACAAAGCGGATTGACCAAGTCCTGAGTGTCTGTCCCAGAGAGGCAGAAGACACAAAGAGACATTTGCATCAAGGTTAAGCTCAGGAGATTAAAAACTTTACTTCAAGGTTTCTTCATCTGTGTGTTCCAGATCAAGGACCTTCTGCACCTACTTCAGGGGCTCATCTGTGTGTTCCAGATTTTAGGACCATTTGGTGCTCCAGGAGATCAGCATCCCACAGATCATTGTGTTCAAGGTTGTTGAAATTAAGTCCCGCTCCTTTACTGTATTGCCAGCCCAACTTGTGGAAGAAGTCATCGCCATCGGACTGCTTACTCAACCACGTGGAACATAAATATCACTTAACCAAACCTCTTTCCAGAGACCTTGGCATCGTTGTATATTATTAGTATATGATTTTCTAATTTACATTAGAGGTGATATAACTGATGCTTGTTAATAACAAATAATATTTCGTTTATTTGTTTGATGCATAATAAGGTTCTTCACCTTTGTTTCAAAGAAATAACAGTTTATCTTTCCATAAGATATGTAACTGTTTAAATTCATTTTAATTAAACTTGACTTATTATTCCATAACCGTTGACCATTTATTTAATCTAAAAGGATAGTTGTTCTAAATATTCTTCCATAATTTACTCATCCTCATGTCATTCAAAACTCATAAAACTTCTGTTCGTCTTCAGATTAAAGTAATATATAAAGTCTTATTGTCATCCATTAAAGTCTACACAACAAATAATTTCATATTTGATTACTTTCAAAGTCCAAAATCATTAGGTCAACACACATATTTCTCAACAAATATGGTAAACATTACAGCTCAAAAAAGTTGCATGATACGCGAGAAAATTTTAGCGCTTTAATTTTCTACATTTAATGTTCGTTGAACAATATTTATATGTGAATAAAAGCCTAAATTAAACCTGCTCATCCTATAAAGCAATCATGTCAGCAATCTTGATTAAACCATTATATTCATATGGATTCATTTCATGATGTAACAAATATTTTTTGGTGAAATAGCCCTTAAGGGTGCACTATGTACATTTTTTTCAGTAAAATATCCAAAAACCACTAGGCCAGTGTTATATATATTTTGTTCAGTTACGTACTTAAAATATCCCAAATGTTTCCAACTATTTGTAAATTGTGAGACAAGTGCTATTTAACCAATGAACCATATTCATTACCAGAAAGGTGGAAATGGCACCGGCGATTGTGACATAATAAAAGTCCCGCTGCTTGTGAGGCATGTGTTGTGTTCATCTTATTAACAATCGCTCCAGCGGCCTGCTCTGCTTCATACTACAGTAACGTTAATAATCACATCCATCAACATGATTTCTACTCGACTCCTTTCCCGATCATTTTCCAGAAGACCACATGTCCCAAGATTCTGCACTCAAACTTGCCATCATCAAACTATGTCTTTGTTTTGTATAGCAAACTTTAGTGGACAGAAGAGTTACACAGTGCACATTTAAGTGAGAAAAGACTAATTCTAATGATTTAAAAGGAAAAATGAGCACATGTTACAAGACACAAAGTGACTACAGAGAAATAGGACATGCTACAGATATCTCAAAACTTGCTGAAGTCCATAATTTCCAGCTGTCCATCTGTTCTGAGTTTAGAAAATGATATGAGACATCAAATAAAGATCTGACCACATCTGGCACAACACAAGCTCTCTCTCTCTCTCTCTCTCTCTCTCTCTCTCTCTCTCTCTCTCTCTCTCTCTCTCTCTCTCTCTCTCTCTCTCTCTCTCTCTCTCTCTCTCAATGTTAGATAAACTGACTATTTGTTAAGCACTATCAAACTTCAAAACAGCCCTATGGCAAAGTGTGCCTGTTTAAACAGGTCTCTGCAATGTCCACAATCTCTTTAATTGTACAAAGAGCAACACATGCATGCAAACAAACAAATAAACAAATTACAACAAATGCACACAATTCTATGCAAAAACTGTTTAACGAAAGGCCTTTATTTGTCTGTCTAGTGGGGCGTGACAAAGTATAGTCCTGTCAGCGTAATTGACATCTGTTCAAGAACAAACACAGTTCTTAAAAAAAAGTGCACAAACAAATTATACACACAAATTTTTCGTAAATGTGTGAAGCCATTAGTGCATGAATAGAGGCCTGTCAAGTAATCCATCGTTCCATCTATCCATCTGTCTCGTTCTCTTTTTCTACTAAACTGCAAAAGTGTAATATCAGAGATGGTAAATAGACAACAGCAAAATTCCTTTAAAGATGGATACGACAGAAACGTTCAGTGCAATGCGCTGTCCGTGGTGCTGAACCAAGTTTGTGAGCAGGAGACAAAACAAGGAAGAGTTTAATGGTGAGCGTGAAACGGCCTCTGAGATTAATTGTCTTTGTTTTTAATTTCGCATGTGTTATGGCAATGGTGTGAATGTGCTATGACTAAACGTGAGTGAGGATGGGGGAGGAACTAAATATAGAGGAACAGAAAACACACACATTGCTCTCTCACACAGACAGACAGGGTGGGGGTGGAGGCCCTTCTGCACAGTGTGAAAATAAATAGTGGTTGACTAATATGGGTTTTTCAATGGCTTAATGCAAAACCGATACAGCGGCTCCAACAGCATTAGGACACTTAAGCCACTTTTACAAATGTATAAATGTCTTTGCAGCAGATAACAAAGAAATAATTAGGGATGCACAATATATGACTACAATATCAGTCATTCACATTAGGTTTTCATTATTATTATTTAATAAATGCTGGCCAATACACCATCTGTACAATGTGTACACATTTTTAACTATCTTAACTTTTTAAAGTCATCCAATTCTCAACATTCAAAAATACAGATTTTATTGTAATTTGGTGTATCATTTAACCTTTTCATATACCCACACAAAATAGAGTTTAAAGGTGTCATGAACTGCCTTTTTCAAAAACATTCACATGTTTTTGTACATTCAAAAACATCATAACGAATAAGTAATAGTCTATTTTCTACACTGGTTTTGAGGCTCTCTCCTGCAACGCTGGGTTTTGATGGACGTGCCACACTGAAGAATCACCATGGAGAGTTTTTCTAACTTGGGACAATATAGCAGGATTTGTTCAGCTTCTAAAACTGAAGAAAGGGCCGATTTCAACCATATTCCTGCAAGCAGTAAGTAGTGATAAGTGACAAGGGTTAATATTATTTCCTGCCAATGTTGTTATAATATACAACAAAAGATACGTATGTCGATCTCTTTTGACGGATTGAAATCTAAATTAGCCTATATTTCATCATTAACACATAACTGAGAAACTAACTACGTTTACTACTAGTGTTTAGTTGCTTACAGATCGCTCAGTAGATCATTGTATAGCTAACATCATCTTCTCCACCATCTAAGTTGAAATGTTAGTCGTTTGACAAGGCTTCTAGTCAGTTTGTTAAATAAATATACATTTTTGAGAACTGAAGTATGATTATTTTGCAGCGGGTGAGTAGTAAACATGACACTGACTATTTTGAGTGGCTTCTACATTACTTTGTTTGGCTAAATAAATCGACTTTTAAATCAGTACTCTACTGTCAAACTGTAACGTTACTGTACAAACTACATTTACGCACTACCTAGTTCAGTTCATGATTCAAAGTTAAGAAGTTGAAAAATCATTGTCATGACGGATGGTATAAATGTGTTAGCTGTCATTGAGCAGCAGTGGAGTGAAACAGCCAACCAGAGCAGAATTCTGCATTAATATTCATGACCCTTCCAAATAAGGCACAAACAGAGCATTACATCCTAGGGACAATTTCTAGGGTTGTAAATGGACCTGTAAAACTGTATCTGGACCATTTTGACCTTAAATAAGCACATACCGTCTATTTAGATATTAGAGAACAATTTAACATATTGTTTGAAATCATTCTCACCTTTAACAATGCAATATTTAACAATTGAATTTCACATATAATTTTTTTTTTAAAACTCACATTAGTGTGTTGCTTCATTCATTCACGTAATCTCATCCTGTCTGCAAATCCAGTCTCATGTTTACAAACGAATCCATGGTGAAAGGAAGGAACAAACGCACAATGTCTTACCCCAGTGAGTTGGATATTCATTAAAAATAGTTCATCCATGCATTCATAATACTGTTTATTGCTTGGAAGTTCGATCCGGTTTAGCTCTATGTAGACCTATGTCATGTCGGTGGGCGTAGCTACAGAATCAGGCATTGCTTTTCTGTTACACCATACGGTGACATCACAGATTGACAAATTCGATCGTTGGCACATGAGATCAGCCGTTTGCTGGGTCAATAAAAGCTTTTCTTTGAGTAACAAGGAAGTTTTCAGATCTGAAACTAAAATAGAATTCTTATATTACCATGACCGTTTATATATCAAAGGCTCAGGAGAAAGTTGATTTCTCAATTCATCACCCCTTTAAATATTGATGCACACGTGCATGCCTAAACATATTTGCAATATCAGTTTCCGAATATCCATGAATAATGTGCGTAACTTTCTTCCACTGTTTAGTCATGACTAGAAACTGTCAGAACACATTTTTCACTGCACACACACAGTAATTATCTTTATTTATTAATACAGTGTTACCAATCAAAAAAATGACAAAAATGCAAAAATTACATTCCTCCCCAAATTCAACTCAAGAGCTCAAATTATAAATCATTATTATAAGATTACCGTTGTGAAACAGGGTAAAGCAAGTAGACAGGCAAGTTTCGAACTTTTACTTCCTCAGTAATAGTTTTTATTTTTTATTTTAACCCCCAAAGAATCTGCACTGCAGCTTTAATTATATCACTTCAGACACAAATATATTGAAAAATAATGCTGAACATATAACAATTCACTTAAAAATACTAAAAAACTGACTGTAACACAAGGGAGAGTGACTCTTCTGTTCATTAGGCAGTTTGTTGGCTAATGCAGTTAATCCCATGTCATTAAATATTGTCAGATTATTCGGCAGATTAATCCACCTGCCCCGTATAAATCCAGAATAACAATGAGGAAAGGTGAGGAAGGAGTGCTGGTTTTCCAGTAGAGTTACACACCACTGCAACCTCTAATCAACTGAACAACTGAGATATATCACATCTGAATAGTCTTCAGTTCTAATAAACCTCATACACAATAAACACACATATGTGCATGTCTAAATACACTGCTTTTCTATGGATGCCTGGTTGCTGTATATTTATTCTTAGTCTGGAGTGTTGACGTGTGATTCTGTTTTAAGTGCGGCCTCTTTGTGTAAATGTGCTTGAGTGTGTGGGGGGGTATTGGTTTGTGTTTGCTAGAATGTGACCATCATCATTATGGATATAAACCGCAGCCAAAAGATATTGTGAAATGTGTTTTTAAAATAAAAAATGATGCCAATGAAAATCTAAAACTCTCTCTTAATATAAGACCATTCCATATTCTCCCTCATTGCTCTATGTGTTTGCCTTTAACTAGGTAAATTCGAAGGCTGTTCACAACTCATCTATTCCTATAATAACTAATAAGACAAGACAAATACAGCGGGCAGGGATGGAGAGCGGTGTCCAATGATGGTACGGCTGGATAAATTACGGTCACGCAAGTGCACACCTTCATATTCTTCCACGTTTGTTTTTCATGATGGAGACTTTGTAATGATATCGATTGTTTTTAAAATGAGCTAACGATATTTCCTATTCTCTAAATCAAACCCTCACAAAAATGTGAAAAGTATGTGTATTAATTATGTGTATTAAGCTGATTTAATGTTTTACCATCATTGCAGGGACATTTGGAACTTAACACTGAAGACAAAACAAACATAAATAATAGACACATTCATTCAAACAGAAACTAAGCTGCATATTAGCAGGAAAACATTGTTATCTCTGTCATGTATGAACAGCGTTAAACACTGTAAGAGTGTTTAGGACTGAAAATTTCAGTCTTATTAACAGCGGGAAGTTGTGAATTTGATATCAATCCTCTCTGCTTTTGGCAAATCTTTATCGCATCCCTCTCCGTATCACTCTCTTCCATCCATTTCTCCATACTTAACTCTTCCTTCTGCCTCTCTATCATCTCTTCCTCTATCACTCCCTTGCTACCCCGACCATCACACTCAGCCAATACTGCTGGAGGCTGTCCATCTCTCTCTCTCTCTCTCTCTCTCTCTCTCTCTCTCTCTCTCTCTCTCTCTCTCTCTCTCTCTCTCTCTCTCTCTCTCTCTCTCTCTCCCTCTCTCTCTCTCTCTCTCTCTCTCTCTGAGCCCCCTCCCTCATTCTCTCTCCCTGTATCAGCGCATGTAGTCGACACTCACTCCTTATTCGCTCGTTGGCTCGCGCAAACATCTCAACTGCTTGAAAAAGAGAAGAAGAAAAATAACAATGAAAAAAATGAGTAGAAACCAGATAAAAACTGCACCAGGAACAAATGACAGAGGTATGGAGGGGAACTGCTAAAAATATCCTGCACTACAAAAGATCTGTCATTTTTCCTTTTTTTTTGCTCTAATTTTTATTTTTCTGTTCTGTCTTTCCCTGGATACCTGACCGGCAGGATTAAAAATGACTTAAATTTCAATCAGCCGTGGCAGGAGAGAAGGAAAGAGGGATGAAAAAAGAGGAGTTTGTCCTCTGAAGAGATTCAGCGACACACAGCTGGTGAGAACGAGGGAGTGTTAGACGGAGAGAGAGAAATCAAGAGAGGGAGGGAAGAGGACTGGAGTCCGAAAGAGAGAGAAAGAGGGTCTTGTTTCGCTTTTGAGGAAGCCGGGAGTCGGATCGCCTTTTCCTCCAGGACTACTCGACTGGAAATGCTCGAAAAGCAGGTTTGTGTGGATGCGTTTGTGTGTGTGTGTGTGTCAGTTAAATGCTGGATGTAAAATAGATATTAAAAGTAAATAGACAAAAAGACAATTCTGATAATGAATATAAAAATGAGGGAAATGGATGAGACGGAAAAGATGAAAGCTTGTCAATCTGCATGGTGACATGCCTGACACCATAAGACAGCTGCTTAACTCTCTCTCTCTCTCTCTCACACACACACACACACACACACACACACACACACACACACACACACACACACACACACACACACACACACACACACACACACACACACACACACACACACACACACACACACACACACACACACACACGCTAACTAGTAGTCACAGACTTCCACACAAAGCAGCACTGTCATTCTCACACACACATACACACACACTGTCACCGCACCCAAAGATTAAAAAACACTCTGTCTGCATCTGTGATTCTCATGACGCGCACACACATTCACACACACACACACACACACACACACACGCACACACACATGCACGCGCGCGCACACACAGGAGGTGTTTAATTTGAATGCTGTCTCTGTGCTGTCTGTGACACGCTCAAGATGAATGACAAGCTGAAGAGGAAACAAAAATAACTAGAGAAGTGTGTGTGTGGGTGTGTGTGATAGAGATGGGGCAGAGAGAGAAGGTGAGAGACAAAAGGACAGGAAACCACTTTGGTGACATTTCCAAGAGGAATCAATGTTGTTTTTTTTCCCAATCGGATGAGGTGAGGACATGGAACATGGAAAAAAGTGAGAGACAGAGATGACTAAACAAAAGGAGATATGCAGTTTAGAGGGATTTTTTTAGCAGAGCAAAATGGAGAGTTGACATCAGGGCTGATGTCCTGATTGGGTTATATGGGGGATATGATGGGGGGGGGGGGTGGTGGGGGGTATTCATTTAGTACTGCTTTTAAGTGGCAGCCCTCGATGACATCAGAATGCACATTTTTGCAAGAACTGATGAACATTTTCACAAAAAAATGTCAAATGAGATATTGTTTACATCTCAGTTGCTTCTCTTACATGGCAGCAAATGAGAGAAAAGCTGAAGTCTCCCGCTTCTCCCTAGTAACATCAGAAGAGATCTCAAGAATGTCTCATTGAAAATTTCGTAGGATACCAAGAGACGTTGGAGATTTCAATATGATTTCAAACATTTCTTAGCAAAAAGTATTAATTATGTAATTTAAATATAACTAAATTGATCTGCTTTCATTATTTTTACATTCCTTTGAATGCTCTATCCTCTTATTGTATGCCAATAATCGTCTCATTTATTAATATCTGTATTTAATCCAAGGAATTTTAGAAGAAACATCTAAGACAACATTAATTTGATTAAGTCTCATTAAATTGTCCTCTGGATTTCAGTCTTTCTGAAGTATCAATGTGCATGTGTGTATTAACAACTTAAATTCATTGCAATGAATGGTTTTCTTCTCTCTTTCTCCCTCTCACTCCTTACTCATCCTCCCTTTCCCATTCAGTCATTCCTCTCTCCCACCATCCTGTTTTACTCGGTGCTTGGGACGTTGTTTTGCTGTGAGACATAAAGAACTGGCAGCTCACTGGAATCCGACACTGAAAGACGAATGGAACAAACAACTGAAGAGGCGAATACATGAAAACAACAATCAGAGCAATTTGGATGCGAACACAAACAAGGTGCACATCTGGAATTAAGCATAAACAGACTGACAGAATGAGAGAGCAAGATGAGGAGGTGTTGAATGGGGAAATAAGCACATGAACACGGCAGGTGTATGAAAAGGAGCGGGGAAATAAGATGAGAGGAAGATAAAAACAGCAGGATCCTGGAAGATAGAGGGAAAAACAGCTGGAAAAACTCAAAAGTGGAAGAATATGGTGAGCGTCTTAAAACGCATTCAGTGGAAATGTGAAACTGCTGGAAGGCCCCAAGGCCAAAATGTTTCACAGCAGGAACATTTTAACAAGGAAAGAGCATATCCCGGTGTTTTCCACAAACCAAACTGGAGGAGATATGAGCCGAATTGAGAGTCTGACTCGAGTTGAATCCTCATGTTTGAATTGTGCGCGTGGACACGGGATAGACGCACAAAAACTCGAGGACACTTCTCTACCTTGATAAGGGATAAACATCTCAGTCTGGATTAGCAAACACCTTTAAACTTAAACACTTGCAGATAAACACCTGGAAATGAGCAGCTAATTGACCCGGGATCAACACAGACAAAAGGTAACTACTCTTACTCTCACAGACAGACACACACGGACGCACACACACACAATGGTTAAAGACTAATGTACTAGGTAATTGACTGGCCTGAGATGAAAGATGAAAGATACAGGGCAGAAAATCTTTATCAAGCTTTTGTATACACAGTTCTGCTCCACATCCTTCAGCACACAAAGTGGAATATTTTATCTGTAGAGGTTGCTCTTACAGAACCCAGGATACTTAATGGCATTCCGAGTTATGTTTGATTTGAGCATTGACTTTCCGAACTTTGTTCTAAAATTCATAGAAATAAATGAGACAAATGGCTGCCATAGGGTCTTTTTGCAGTGATCCCTATTGAAAAAATATGCTGGTTAGGTATGTTTTGAAGCATGGTAACTGGTTTGGGCTGGTTTATGCTGGTCTTTAGTTGGTCATGAGCTGGTTTAAACTGGTCCTGAGCTGGTCCAGTCTCATTTCAATAGGAATCCACATAATCATAGTTAAGCTCATGGATTTGCCAGATTGAACAACAGAAAACTGCATTGTTTAGAAGTGACTTCTGTGTGAGATGAGCTTTATACATCGCTACACTGTTGACAATAGAAAACGGACCTTTTTGTTTGCAACTTTTGGGGCGATATTTTGCTACTGATTCCGAACACATCAGCAGAACTCATCGTGCTCTGCATGTTGTTTTTGTTATTAAAGGCATTATAAGAATACTTCTACTCAAAATTTTGCTTCGTCTGCCATGTAGGATTTCCTGAGGTGACTGCTATGGATTCTTTGATTTGGGCAAAATTAGGAATCTTAAAGGACAACTCCGGTGAGAAATTAACCTAGGGGTAATTAACAGATGGTTACCGAGTAGATCGTTCTCTGGGATGCGTTTTCATGAAAATCGAATGTAAAGAGTTTTATCTTTAAAAACAGATTAGCTTATAACACTAGTCTATGGGGCACAGGGTAGACACAGGGTGGTAAAATTAAATCGCTAGTTAATACCACTAACAAGGCTCAAAATAGCCTCACACTAACACGGTAGCATAATGAGGGTCCCTACATGAAAACCGAAGCATTGAGAACTTTGTAAGAGTACAAACAGTTTAATAAGAAGATACTTTATAAAGACAGTCCATTACGCATATACAGATAGGAGCCATCTTGGAAAACAGTCTCGACGAATCGATTCACGAGCGCTGTTCTAAGTGAGCTGGTCGATAGGAATTAAGTTTGTGAAATGTAATAACATGGGCATTTTTATTTGTATTTATTTATTTTCTCTGTTGTGTTCAGTGTTTTCTTCCGGAAACAACGAACCATATGAGATTTCAAGTCACAGTTCATCACTTAGCACAGCGTTCGTGGCTCGATGAGTCGAGACTGTTTTTCAAGATGGCGCCTGTCTGTGAACGCGTAATGCACTATGTTTATAAAGTATCTTCTTATTAAACTGTTTGTACTCTTACAAAGTTCTCAATGCTTCGGTTTTCATGTAGGGACCCTCATTATGCTACTGTGTTAGTGTGAGGTTATTTTGAGCCTTGTTAGTGGTATTAACTAGCGATTTAATTTCACTACTGTGTGCCCCATAGACGTGTTATAAGCTAATCTGTTTTTAAAGATAAAACTCTTTACATTTGATTTTCATGAAAACCCATCCCAGAGAACGATCTACTCTGTAACCATCTGTTAATTACCCCTAGGTTCATTTCTCACCGGAATTGTCCTTTAACTCTTTCCCCACCAGTGTTTTTGACAATTTACGCAAAAATGTTATAGCCCAATATATCAAATTAAAGAGCTGACCCTCTTCTTAAAAAAAAAAAAAACTATAATTTTTTATTCTAGCTTTTATGCAGGAGATAAAGTACTCATTCAGAAGATGTGCAATAGCGCCCCCTTGCACCCGAAAGTGTAAACACAGAAACCTGGAACATTCCGTTTTTGGCCTGGAAATAGCAGTTAATAAATGGCAGTGGATATTATATCTATCTATCTATCTATCTATCTATCTATCTATCTATCTATCTATCTATCTATCTATCTATCTATCTATCTATCTATCTATCTATCTATCTATCTATCTATCTATCTATCTATCTATCTATCTATCTATCTATCTATCTATCTATCTATCTATCTATATATATATATATATATATATATTCTCACAAATGGCAAAAAAATCTGTGTTTGGCTGGGAAAGAGTTAATTATGTTGCCTCCCTTTAGAAACAGCTTTTGCATAGCCATAGCAACCATGGCTCAACCAATGGCAGGAGTTTTGAGGCGGGGCTATTTGTTTGCTAGACTAATGACAGTCAGCAGAATTCTGTAAACATTATTATTGTATTCCTGTTTGCTGATGCATCAGTTCTGCACTTCACTTTTAAAGAAATCGCATTTGCTATTATTCTTTCCTATGCTTCTCTTGGTGTCTGAGAATTTGTGTGGTGGTTGTGGGGTGTTTTGAAGACAGGACTAGATCTTGACCTTTTGTAGTCAATTAAACAGCTTTAAATTGGCAGTGGCTGACTGGATACACATGAATGGGTCAGAGAACAGCATTCCTCTCTAGAAACGGTTATGATTGCTCACAAACACAAACACACAGACACAAACACCTCTCTCCCAACAAGGAAAGTCAGATGTGTATATCCAGTTATTTATGGAGCTTAAGGTACTTTGTGGGCCATTTATTTTTCCACCTCTTTTGCCTCTTTCTCCCCTCGCATAAACTAAAGCACGCATTCGGCTGCGACACAACACAAGAGAGATTGATTATACAGTAAAATAATGACAACACATGCATACACACTCACACACAAACGGCTGAAGAGCTCTAGTGCTCTCCACCCAGAGTACATGCTTTTCTATGCATATTCATGCACACACATGAAGGACACTTTCTCTGCTCTACAGGCTTTATCTATCTGCCTCTCTCAAGCTGGTGTACTCTCTCTCTCTCTCTCTCTCTCTCTCTCTCTCTCTCTCTCTCTCTCTCTCTCTCTCTCTCTCTCTCTCTCTCTCTCTCTCTCTCTCTCTCTCTCTCTCATTAAGTGAGAGGTTGCTTCAAAATTCCATGCATTTTCTCTGTCACCAAAGCATAATACATCAAAGACTGCCTCTTCGATACTTTCGTCTGTTTATTCACGTTTAGTCTCCTCCTCTGAGTTATCTTTTCCTTAACTCAATTCAAAGAATATTGAATAATATTCTAGTTTACATCTAGAATTTACATTTTCCCTACATTTTACAATTGTATTGTTTGTAACCTGCCTTGAGAGAACATTTTACAATGGCTTCCCTTCCTCCCTTGACCATTTTATACAAATGCTTGTTTCCTTTCCTTTCCTTTCCTTTCCTTTCCTTTCCTTTCCTTTCCTTTCCTTTCCTTTCCTTTCCTTTCCTTTCCTTTCCTTTCCTAATCTATCTTCTCATATTTCCTTTCCTTTCCTTTCGTCATATTTCCTTTCCTTTCCTAATCTACCTTCTCATATTTCCTTTCCTTTCCTATTTCCTTTCCTAATCTACCTTCTCATATTTCCTTTCCTTTCATTTCCTTTCCTTTCCTTTCCTTTCCTTTCCTTTCCTTTCCTTTCCTTTCCTTTCCTTTCCTTTCCCTTTCCTTTCCTTTCCTTTCCTTTCCTTTCCTTTCCTTTCCTTTCCTTTCCTAATCTATCTTCTCATATTTCCTTTCCTTTCCTTTCCTTTCCTTTCCTTTCCTTTCCTTTCCTTTCCTTTCCTTTCCTTTCCTTTCCTTTCCTTTCCTTTCTTCTCATATTTCCTCTTTCCTTTCCTTTCCTTTCCTTTCCTTTCCTTTCCTTTCCTTTCCTTTCCTTTCCTTTCCTTTCCTTTCCTTTCCTTTCCTTTCCTTTCCTTTCCTTTCCTTTCCGTTGTGTCCTACCTTCATGTCTATCAGCACACTTTCTCTCTGCCTCTCTCTTTCTTTGTATACCCCTGCAGCAGCATTATATAAACAGAATGAGTTCATTAGCAGTTAGCTTGTAGCTGTGCAGGAACAGCAGGTTCTGATGAAGGGGGACAGATCATGTAGAAGAGAGATGTGCAGAGAGCACAGAACAGTTTAGCTAAAATCTTAATTGTGATACCTATCCTGGTATTTCATGAGCCCTGCTGAAAAAAAGCTTTTGCCAAAATAAATTCACTGCCGGTGTATGCTGGTGTAGGTAGGCATGTCCAGATGGTGTACCAGCATAGACATGCAGTTCACCAGGAAATCCTAACCTGTGAAGGTGGTCAGCTGGTCAACAATTCATTTAGGCAAAAAAGACTTCAGTTGATTTATAGCTCTTTATTTTTTAGCATATTGTTATTTATGAATGTAGAAGACATTTTTGTTCATTATAGTGTTTTAAAAGTTGATGACTCACTGACCTCATAAAGTAATCTTATGAAGCAAGACTGTTTGAAGATTAAATTATAAATAGGCAACACTGTTTTAACGGTAAACAAGAGATTTTTGGTACAAACCAGTAAGTTCATTTTTGTTACTGCTTTCTTGTATCTTTATGGCATTATACAATGCAAGGTTTAGGGGGTTACAAAATATCATTAACCAGTAAAAATATATGCAAATCCTCCCTATGGCAGATAAACAAACCTGCCGGTAATACATAAAATGCAAGATGTGGACCGACAGATATAAGGATCATATTATACAGGATATCGAGCGCATTCCAACGCTTAAGGATCAGAGTTTATATTCTGCTGATTCACTGCTCTGAGACAGTGAACTAAGACACAGAAGTACAGGAAATGAGGAGAATTATAAGAATGACCTGCTCAAAACGATTCATACAGAAAGGCAGACACAGACAGACAGATTCTAGAGGCAGACAAATTGGATGGTGGATGGAATGATGATGGATGACCGAATAAATAGAGAAATGGACAGGCATATGAAGGCATGGTTGGATGAATAATCAGATGCCTAGATGGATCGATGCAGGGAGTCTGAGTGTGCAGTGCTGAGAGGGTCACTGCTGGGTCAGATAAATAAGACTTCTGAAATATGAATTCATCCTGCAGAGTCAAAAAGTCTAAAATCTGACTGATTTACTAACAACAACAACAAAAGTTTAAACCTATTTCCTTCTTTAGCTGGATGATAGCTCTATCACCCTAGCAATGCCCCCCCCCCTTACAAAAAAAAGTATACATTAAGTTTGTTTTATAAAATATACGTAAGTAATGTTCAAGTATTTAAGTATAGTTTATGTAGTAAGTATACTAATATCAATGAGTATTGGTATAGTAAACTTGTAAGTGTACTATTGCAATACCACTTGGGACTAAATTGGCCCACTTATTTCTATGAATTAATATATACAAGTACAAGTTTAAGTGTACTATAAGCGTAACAGTAGTAAACTTTAAGTGCACAAATAGGCAAATTTTATACTGCAAGTATACTTTACATTTTCTTTAAGTGAACATAAAATTATACTTATTATACTATCTATAAATATATTTAAATATATCTATATATTATTTTTCATCAGTATACTACTCCGTTTAAATGCATATATATATATATATATATATATATATATATATATATATATATATATATATATATATATATATATATATATATATATATATACATACATATATACATATATATATATATATATATATATATATATATATATATATATATATATATATATATACATACATATATACATATATATATATATATACACACACTTGAACTACTTTTAAATGTACTTCACTAATTGTAGTAATTGTATTAGTTATAACTTTTAATTATACCTTCATGTATCCTTTTTTATCAACACTTGAATGTGGGTAAGTTTCATAAAGAAAGGCAACATTTAAACAAAAAATTGAGAAAATCGCATCTTTGTCAAAGATTACACCTTGATCAGATATAGAATGATGATCCAAACACAGAATGAGTGGATCGAATTCATCAACACCTCCTAAAGCTTAACAGTCGTTTCCTCTTCATGGGTTCTACATTTCATTTTGTAACATTAGGCAGTTTTGATTGACTGTGTAATATTTGATGCTGCCGTTATTTTACATTTGCGTGAACAATCTTCTATCTTCTAATCTTCTATCACTTGTTTCGGCTTCTTCTTCTCCTGTATTTTGATGTGGAGATTCTTTACTAAGATATGTGTCATAACGCCCCCTACCATATATCAGTGAAAAAATGGATAGCTGGAAAAATTTGTCAATGAGTTTAGTCAAATAGTAGAGTAAAATAGATTTTAAGGAAATTCCTAGTCAAGTATAGGCCAAATATACTTAGAATTTTCTGTCAGTATATGTCAAGTATAATTAAGTGCACGTTTCAGTATATTTCTGAGGAGTACATAAAGTATTTTTTCTGAGAAGTATATAAAAAGTAGACTGCATATTATTTTTAGTTTAAAAGAAGTATACTAATAGGACACTTAAATGAACTTCTTTTTGGTAAGGACTAGCAACCACAAAACACTCTAGCAATGCACTAGCAACCACCCAGAACATCATAGCAACTGCATAACAATGCACAATGCACTTTTCTCTGCCGTTCCAACAGTTTTTCTCTCTCTCTGTTTCTCTTCCTCTCGGATGCTTGATGGATCACTGCTGTCAGATCGTCATCCGCCTCCATATTAGTGCATGTGAGGGTGTATGTGTGTTTGGGTGTAAAAAAGATACTGTGAACACCTTCCACATCTCTGCCTTTTCTCTTTACATCCTAATGACTTCATGACATTAAGTCACTTTTGTCTAGCGCTCGCACAGTCAGAAAGAGAGAGAGAGAGAAGCATGGAAAATGGCGAAGATATGAGAGAGTTGATATACAACTGTGAGATGAGAACCAGGAAGATGAAAGCCATTTGTCAAAGAGTATGTGTGTGTATGCGCGTTTGATCATGTGCGCGTGTGTTGGAGATCATTTCCTATAAAAGCAGGAGACATCTGAGGATCATTGATTCTCTTTGTTGCACAGATAATAAATCTCCTCGTTCAATTCACAGTAAGATTTCATTAGAGGATAGGAGTCTTTAATACCACAGATCAGATGATATGAATGATATATATGGGGCTACACATATCTACAGCTCATCTTTTATATCCACCAAAAAGCATAATACAGACTTAAACTCATTGTGACCTGTGCCACCTGTCTCAACCTTCTATCTGGCTCTCTCAGTCCTTCTCTTGCCTGTGCAAACATATACTCATACAATAGAGCCAGCGCACAAAGATATTACAAACTTTGCCTCAACAAACAGCATATCACACTTGACAACTACAAAATGCTGTTACCAAAATGCAAAATGCTCTTAGGCCTCTGTACTGTGTATTGGAAAATATATGTAAACAGAATTCTGGTTTTGCATCTGAATAGAATGTGATGAGATAAAAGGACTGGGTAATGTGACATTATACACAAAGACCTGCTGTAGATTGGCATAGAGGTTTTTCTAGTTAGCGTGTTTAAATAAGCCATTCGGATGCCGTGACTATATAATCTTTCTCCACTGACAGCCATTTCATAAAAAAAAAAAAAAAAAAAACTGTTTTCTGATGGAATATTTTTCGCAAGCAACATACTGCTAATAATTCATTACATCACAGTAGATGTTTATCTAGTGACTGTTTTTTGACAGCTTCTATAAACAGAATATAGACTCATGATAGTTATTAAGGGCTTGGGGCTGTGTATCTTCTTGTGTAGCCATCAGCCAATCGGTCATGATGTCTTTTCCAGCAGCTCCAGAAAGATTAGTCACTTTCCGGGTCAGATAGCTGACTCAAAAGGCACAAAAATGTAGCGCTGATTTCAAATCGCGTGAAAGCGGCTGTCCTTGAACGCTAATGGTTAGCTCTCTCCAGGTATTATAGACTTCCTTGTCTGAGAAATGCACTTCACTTCTCTATCACTCATTGCTTTTATGAGATTGTGCCTGCACTAAATTCTGACCGCTCTCATTGACAATAAATTGTGTCCTAGTGGGAAACATTTCTATGGGCATCACCCTGCACTATACTCCTCTTCCCATCACCACAACCCACTGCTTATAAATGTGCTGCTTATCTGTCTGGCTATGAGAAAAGCCTTCTCAGCTGCTAGAAGCCACGATAATAAAGTGAAATAACAAAATAAAATGCAAAAAAAATGCTACTAGATTTTCAGGCAAATCTATTCCCAAATAACTCAATCTTGAATCAAATTAGAATTCCATTTAAATTACAATGCAGTTGCCATTGTCATTCATTACTAAAATGTATGGGAATAACCAACGCTATCTCCAGACCAATTCAAACGCATTTTATGAGGTGGTTAAAAAAGTAAAATTTTATATACATATATTTGATAACATTATATATTAAACATATATATTAAATTTAATTTTTTTACAGTGTATGAGTGAGGTTGTATAAAACTATAATAAAATGAATAAAACAAAACGATTAATAAAATAAAATAAATCTAAAATAAACCTGTAATTGTAATATGCTTATACTAGTGACTACAATAATAATCAAAAGTCAGTAAAGCTCCAAAAATATGAGAACATTTCAAGAGAGTCGATTTGATGACAGCTCTCTGTGCACTGTTTACACGATGTCATCCTGCCCCAGAAAAAAAGCCTTTCTGAAAAAAATAAAAAAATAAATCTTGCTCTGCAACTTGACTACAGAGAAAAGAGTAAAACTAAGCCAGGATGTTAATGATTTTATATTCAGTCAATGCTGCTTCAATTAGTCTTTCAGCCTCTCTCTCTCTCTCTGTGTGTGTGTGTGTGTGTGTGTGTGTGTGTGTGTGTGTGTGTGTGTGTGTGTGTGTGTGTGTGTGTGTGTGTGTGTGACATCTACCTTCTGAGTGTTGTGCAGTACAGAATGTAATTGATGTGATAATCGTTAGTAAATGGTCATCTGCTTTGTGACCACTGAAGATGTGGAGACGTTGATAACAGCAGCAAAGCTCTGTGTGTGATTTAATACACAGAGAGGGATACGTGAAGGAAAGAGGGGTGCATTGAGGACAAAAAGTGTTGGCGAAAGAGGGCTGAGGGAGTTGCTAAGTGCAGAGAGATGTTCGGAGTGAGAAACACACACACACACACACACACACACACACACACACACACACACACACACACACACACACACACACACACACACACACACACACACACACACACACGACAGGGTTATTATGCGCTAAAGCCAGGCACTCGCAGTAGTTTTTCATTCAGTCTGAATCATGAATAACATTACGGATTACAAAAGGATTACGAGAATTTATATTCTACTCTAATCTAATCTATGCCCTGCCAACACACACATGCACACATGCTTATTCACTCTAGAAGATAAAATTAGACCAAGACAAGCATAGGCATGTCCTGAACCTGGGAACGAATATGAGTAGAGGACACGGAGGGTGGAGGATGGAGGAAGAGGCCTGATAATATTGAGGAAGGACTGCTATCTATCCCGGGTGGTCGGATCGATGGAGGAGAGAGACAAGATCTATTTCGGCTGGTCTGTTCTCAGGTGGCTAAAGATGGTGAGAGTGGGAGAAGGAGAGAGAGAGGAGGGATATTTTAACTAATGTTGCATCACTTCTCAAGTTACCTCAAGGGCAGATGGGAAGAGTGGACACAGGTGATAAGCAGAGCCTCGGGCAATAGATGGAAACTGGAAAAAGAGGGGCGTGGAGAAGAAACAGGGAGGGAGGAAGAGGAGAAGGAAGGTCATTGGAGGGCGGAGGAAGACACTAGGGAAAGTCAAAAGGAAGAGAAAAAGACAGATGAAGCGGATACTTTGGCATAGCACTATTGAGTTTTTCCGCTCGATCTCCCACAGACTTCTGGGAATGCAAAGTTACAAGACATTAAAAGTCACGCTGGAAAATGCACTCAGATGCTCTTTTCTCTCCCACCACCAACATAAGCAAATGCATTTTTATGGTGTATTTTTATGCAAAACATTCTCCATATGCCCTCACTGAATTCCATCACTTAAAGGAATAGTTTACCCAAAATGAAAATTCTGACATTATTTACTTCCTATGTCATAAAGAACAACAACATTATTTTATAAAAAGGCATTCTTTTCTTCGTAGAACACAAATGAAGAGATTTTGAAGAATAGGGCATTGGCATTAGCCTGGATGCCAGCCGAACTCAGCCCCGCCCACAACATTTGAGCTCAGGCAGTTCGGTCTGGACTTGTTCCATAGAGGAGTAATTATGCCCAAACAGAAACTGTTCGGACCAATGAAATTGTCAGGGCGGGCTTTAGACAGATTAGATGATGGACAGATGATAAACAGTAAGAGAGCTTGTTCGTATAGTTTTTACAACAAAACTCGCCAACTACTAGCCCCAAACAATAGCTTCTTGGGCAGGAGAATGGCGTTTTTCCAGAAAAAAAATGCCGTTTGGTGGCTAAAATGTTATTTTACTATTTTCATAAAATTTGCAATCCTGGGTCTATATATCACATAATTGAGGTCGTTTCAACCCGTGGACATGGAAAACAACCTTTGAGAAAACCACAGACTTGGCAACACAGTGCAGTTTAGTTCCGTTGACATTTGACAACTAACGTTATGCGTCACTCCGTTGCTCTGATTGGTTGTAGGTCTATCCAATTGAGGTCTTTCCAGGTTCGGTTGAAATATGCCCCATAATTCCAGCCCAATGGAGCAGGATCAGACTCATATTCGGACTAGAATTGAGTATGTATATATATATTGGAATTGAGTATGTATATATATATATATATATATATATATATATATATATATATATATATATATATATATATATAGAGTAACTAGAATTGAGTATGTATATATATATATATATATATATATATATATATATATATATTATATATATATATATATATATATATATATATATATATATATATATATATATATATATATATATATATATATATATATAAATAAATATTTTCTTTATGTTTAGCAAGAAAGAAAATCATACAGGTAGAGAAAGACATAAGTGTGATACCATGTTATTAGTAGTATCACAAAACCATAACGCTAAGAAGAATCTTAATGCTCTCTGTAAGAATCTTTCAGACTAGGTTGCCCAATCAATACATTAATCAATTCAATCCTGAGGTTTAATCAGTCACTTCTATGAGAACATTATACATGTTCAAGATTCCTCCAATTTCTGGACTTGCAAGTGCAAAGTCACAGAGGACGCATCTAATTTTGTTACATAATCACAAAATTAAAATCTGCCACTATTTATTAAGTAATGTGCTGAAAAACAAGTTTAATTGAGTAAAGTCTGATTGTTCCTTGGATATATTCATCTGCATTTTACAGTGTAATGACTTTGCATAAATTATTATCTTGTCATTTTTTAAATTTGCATAATTACTGCACTGTACTGTTAATGATACTGAAGAGGGGTGAAGCACAAACTCTAGCTAATGATGTGTATTTACAGGAAATACTGAATGGACACAAACGGTTGGGAATCATTATTAAAAGATAACGGTTATAGATGTGAGTCTGCCATGAGCATTGCTGGGGTTGTTACTTTGAAGCTGTAGCTTGTCAAGATAATTAAAGTATAGCCAAAATATTTTTCAAAGTAACAAAGCTACTAAAATCTAATAACAACAAGCATCTAACTACATTGAAGCTATAAGAGTGCAATTTTAGTGCTGGCAAATCGTTTAATTGCAATTAAAATGAAATCATATCCAAACGAAAAGTTTGTGTGTATACTGTGTACAATTATTATGTATATATAAATACACAAACATGCATGTATATATTTAAGAAAAATATGGTATATTTATATACCAATAGCTGAAGATTCCTGGTCTTCAGCTGTCATGTCTCGACGATGTCATCAGTACACTGCCGAAATGGGAATATGTTAGTCTGACAAGCCAGACCCACATCAAGATGTTTGGTCTGGAAACTCACCATAGACAGGGCTCAATCCGAGGGGCGGGATAAACGGTTGTCTTTCAAACTCCCTCTGCACGTGATAGGATAGCGCTACACCAACCAGAGCAACGAAGGTGAAACAGAGCTCGTTGATAGATTAAACATTCGTCGTATCCGGTCGGCAAAACTCCGAACACATCTTCCCTTTTTAAGAATGACTTCAGTGCCGTTCTTTGTTCTTTTCTCAGAGAAAAGCTTAACTCCAAGTCTTCCAGAGTCGCGGTCAGAGTTGATTCGAAAGACCGCCGTTCGCCAGTGTCTGTGTTTACTGGAAGCACGCAAACGGAACTCGGCCGTCGTCATTATGGCCCGCCCACCGACTCTATACACGATGTGATTGGCCCGGCAAGAGTTAGGCGAATACAGCTCAGAAGGGTATTGAGAGTTGCGAGACTACACTCGTGGGCAGATTAGATTTGCTGCCGGCCTGCCGCTAGGGCGCGTCTAGATTTCTAGGCTAACAATTTACTACAATGAATTTTACTTTCCAGTGCTACATAAGAGAGAAGACCATGAAGGGCAAATCTAAAAACTGTCACATGGAATGTGTGAAGAGTGCAACCGCACAGGGCCACGTGCTGGAATGATAGATATGAGAAACAGGCCTGTTTCAGACAAAACAATCTCACTACAATAAATCAGCGTTCCAAACAACACGCATAGGGAGAGAAGGACAGTTTAGGAGAGGATGCTAGATTATTCCTTCAGCTTGTAAAAGACTAGGGCTGTGCAATATATCGAAATTATCGAAATATCGCATGTGTAAATATAACAATAAGCATATTGCAAAGGCATGCAAAATCTGAATGATTTTAATAAGCTATTTCAACATTGTGAAAAGTGTACATTTTAGGTTGACACATATAGCAGAGAATAAACTGGACTCACGACTGTTACTATGTGACTTGCTCGATGTTAAAAATAAATGGAATAACTTGAGAAAAACAACTCCTTACAATCTCTCGGTGTCTGACACTCACACACCGAAACATTTATATATAAATTATATTATCAGATTTGTGACAAATTTATGCTAAAACACTGCTGGTCACTTTCAGAAATTGAAGCGATGCTTTCTTTCCCAGAGAGAATGTGAAACACATAAATGGTATCATTCTCAGTTTTTTTTACAAATATAACTGAAATCGATTTTACACACTAATAGCAATATCGTAACGCATATCGCATTATTTAACAAGGTATTGCACATTGAATTTTTCTTCAATATCGCACAGCCCTATAAAATACAATGAGATATTAAAACCAGCTAATGTATTTATCATTAGGTTGTGCTAAAGTAACCTGTTGGAAAAGCTATACATTACAATTATATAACATTTTTAATGTCACACAAATGATACATGTTTTTAAGTTAGTATTGTCACTATTTTAGTAGAGCACTTTCTCAACACTGAAAATGAGGAAGACTGAATGTTTGATTTGTAACTCATTTCAGATGAGCTTGGGTCCGCATTCTCACTCTACAGAGATGGAGCATTTCATGCTGATTCCGCTAGCTGTTTTCCTCGGATTGTACCTGTAGGATTATATGCACTTAGTGTTAAGTGACACTGTTAAAGAGCATTTGCTGAATGTGATAATGCAGGACAGAAGTCTGATGTACACTCTGATAGAACTTAATACCTCTTCGGATTCATCTTTGGGTTGAAACCCATATTTTACGATGACAACCAATGCAAGGAACAAATTGGTGCAAGAGATCAAATTACAGATATTATGGATTTTTCAGTCACAAACCTGTAATTAGCATTTTTTATGTAATGTGATTATTTAGTTCTTTTGTCCTTTTGTCTCTCTCTCTCTCTCTCTCTCTCTCTCTCTCTCTCTCTCTCTTTCTCTCTCTCTCTCTCTCTCTCTCTCTCTTCTCCTGTCCAAGTGATGCACAAAGTAACAACGCCTGCATTCTGACTTTATTTGTATCGATTTTTATACTATATTTGACCTCATAATTTGGTTTGTAGCTTTCATGTCATTATGATTGAAACAATCATTAGCAGAATTTTTCCATCAGTGTTGATTAATTCGGTCTTCATGTCTATTATGAGTCAAGCTCTAATTTTCAGGGAAATGATATTTGACTGGTGTATATGTGGCTCTCATTTCTCTTGAAGTGAAGCAAATAGCTCTTCTGCCAAAGAAAACTGCCACATGCTAAGGTGGGAGTGTGAAGTTACAGGCCTCTGCTTTCAAAAAAGCTCTACAATTATTGTTATATGGCCTTTCTTAGCTTTTTAGAAGTGGATAGTAGAGTTTCCACAAATTGTGTTTGTCTGCGAGTGTGGTTATGGCATAGGTTTATGCTGTAATTTTATAGGCAGTCATGCACGTGGTGCCCAAGCGTAGAAATTCCTGTGAGGAGCAACTGCATGAGTTCTTTCAGAGCTAAAGATACCACACATCAGCACCAAAAAGCTGACACTTAAAACACAATGACTGATGTCTTTCTCTTTCTGCTTTTTCTAGGTCTGTGGATCACTCCCCCTATCTACCATGCAAGACTCCCCACCCCTTCAGCCATTCAGAAAACCACATCCGTCCCACATTTTATGCCATCCTCACAAGAACACGCACTCCCCCCCATTCCCCTCTCATCCGTCCATCCATCTGAGACGAAATATCCTCAAGCCCTCTGAAGCATTTCGTCAACCCTCTCCTCCGCTGTGGCCAAAGTTAACCAGCAGATACTCACCCCCAGACACCTCCTCACTGACACTGCCACTGCCATTACTGCACTGGCTGGCACTGTTCACTTGTGCCTGTTTGCTGCCTGCTCTTTTCGGTCAGATTCCAGGAGCCGTAGCCGGTGAGACGTGGGGCGTAGTCTCTGCGTGTCCCTTCCACTGCGTCTGCAGGAATCTCTCGGAATCTCTAAGCACACTTTGTGCCGACAAAGGCCTTCTTTTCGTCCCGCCAAACATTGACCGAAGAACCGTAGAGCTTCGTCTTGCTGACAACTTCATTCGAGAAGTGGGAGGAGCTGACTTTGCCAACATGACAGGACTGGTGGATTTGACACTATCCCGAAATACCATCAGTCACATCCGACCGCTTGCATTTGCAGATCTGGAAAGTCTTCGATCGTTGCACTTAGATGGCAATCGACTGTCAGAGCTGGGCCCACGAGACTTAGTAGGCATGCTAAACCTGCAGCATCTCATCCTCAACAACAACCAACTCATCAACATCTCCTCCGAGGCCTTCGATGACTTTTTACTCACTCTAGAGGACTTGGACTTATCCTATAACAATCTGCGCAAGGCTCCCTGGGATGCCATTCAGAGCATGGCCAGTCTGCACACATTAAACCTAGATCACAATCTCATTGACCAGATCGCTGAGGGGTCTTTTAGTGAGCTCTACAAACTAGCCCGATTGGACATGACCTCCAATCGCCTACAGACTTTACCACCCGATCAGTTGTTCGCTCGCTCCCAGACAGGGGTAATCAGTCCTACACCCTACAATGCTGTGATCAACTTGAATTTCGGGGGTAACCCATTACATTGCAACTGTGAACTGCTTTGGTTGAGGAGGCTAATCCGCAGTGATGATATGGAGACGTGTGCTACACCCCTTCATTTAGCGGGACGTTACTTCTGGTCTATTCCTGAGGAGGAATTTGCCTGTGAGCCTCCGCTTATTACCCGACATACACACAAACTCTGGGTTTTGGAGGGTCAAAGGGCAACACTCAAATGTCGGGCTATTGGTGATCCAGAGCCTGTGGTGCACTGGGTCTCACCAGATGACCGCATCATCGGCAATTCCAGTCGCACCACATCTTTCCGAAATGGCACGCTTGAGCTACTTGTGACTGTTGCTCGTGATGATGGTACGTACACCTGCATTGCTATCAATGCTGCAGGTGAGGCCACCTCGCTAGTTGACCTGAAGGTTATCCCTCTCCCTCATCGTGGAAATGGAACGGTATTGTTAGCTCGTGACCCAGGATCATCGGACATCACCAGAGGGAAGACCTCCGGTGGGCAAAGCCCTGGCCTGGACACTAGCAGTGACCCCCAGGAGGGACTGGAAGATAGTCAGCCAGAGGGTGAAGATGTGGTCAATGAAGGGGCTGAGGAGCAGTTGGTGAGAGTACAAGGAGTGACGTCCACCTCAGCACAAGTGAGATGGGATAAGGGTCGCATAATGGGAGCCCACCTCGTGTGGATGTATCAAATACAGTATAACTGCACTGCCGATGAGACACTAATTTACAGGTGAGACCACAACCACGGCAACCATCGATCAGGGTTAATTTCAGACTATTTACAAGTTGATTTCAGTTGAGGGAGTAAAATATGTGAAAAATAGATTTTTTAGAGGTCAGTTTTGACATAATTCAGAGCTGAATAAAGCCTTTTAAACTATAAAAAAATGAAAACAATTTGAAGTGTAGGTGTATTTGAGGTATAGATTTTTACATTTTACTGATTACAATTTAAATAAATAAACTCTAAACAAATATATATATATATATATATATATATATATATATATATATATATATATATATATATAAAAATTGTTTGCTATTTTTTACGAGAAAAAAAAGGTTAATGAGCCTTATGTACATTCAATCAAATAAGCAAAATAGGTAGACAGATATATAGATTTTTTTTCATTGAGAACTGCCGAATAGTGCGATACGTTATCACAGCACAAATTAACCCCAATAAAGCAAATCATATCCATTTTCATGAATAAATGTACATGTCTTAAGCCCTATTCGCACAGGATTAATATTATCTGGGGACCTCTGGTGACTTGTAATAATTGCAGAGAATGTCAGTGATCTTAATCCCATGCAAATCAGCCAGGTCTGTAATTTGTAAAGTAAAAATGATTGAATGGTGTGGTTAATATTAATATCAATACGATTCTTAATGAAAAACATAACAACATTGTACAACAGTACAATGACAAGCTCGCTTAAATGGGTGCTTTTACATTTAGTTTTGAAACTGCATCTTCCGCCGTATTTTGCAGCTTCTCACTTGTGATAAAGGAAATCTGACTCCTGCCACTGGTCTGTGCTCAGTTCAGTTTTTAACTGTAGCGTCTGTTCTCTAACTGAATTAAATAATTTGTATTACTATAAAACAATCAAAATGATATTGATACTTATGACTGTTTATGATTTCATACAGCTATATCTATAATGAAAAAGCAACAAATCCGGGAGATAAGTCAGTAAATTTGAGTAAAATCACAGGCTTTGCTTATCCCGTGCAAATGTGCCATGCAAAACTCAGATGTGGGAGTAATTTCTAAATCACAGAGGTACCTAGATAATACTAATCCCGTGCGAATAGTGCTTTAGCTCACAATTCATTACGTAACTTGCAAGAAATTCTAGCGACATGAACCTCAAACATGAACTCCAAGACTTCTACAGCTACTGCAAAAAGTGTGCTCTCTAGTGATTTATCTGGTCACTGAAGGTGTCACCACAAATGAGCCGTGTCACTGAGCTTATTAAGCCATTTTTTATATATTAACCAGAGAAGCATATGTTGACTAAATCTAAGACTTAAAGAACTCTTCTCTGAAATTCAAGTGACAGATTGAAATTTCAGTAGGGCTCAAACAACAGGCTTTTAAATATGATCTACTGTCACATTACAGGCTAATTGTTCAGAAATCCACTTATGTGCATTCATAGCCAGCTTATATAACCCATTTAATATGACATTTAACAGCATTGCAATAATGAATATGCAATGCTTTGATTCTTGTCAGCTTGAATCGTGATAATAATGAGCTCCATGTTGAACCCGAGGCAAAGGCATTCCTACTGCTTTCTCATGTTATCAGTGTCTGTGGCTCTAGTAGCAGCTTCAGCCTAGTTGCTGTCAGACATTTTCGGAACATGTTCAATACATCTTGCACCTCTCGAAGACATTATCTGTGGCAAGTGACATACGCCCTCCTGCCGTCTGTCCTTCATTAAGGGGCCAAGAGGGAGTGAATGTGTGTATGTGGTGTGGGAGAATTACAAGCTACTGACACCACGGACATTGAAACTGACAGGGGGGTTGGGAGATGGGGGGAGAGAGAGAGAGAGAGAGAGAGAGAGAGAGAGAGAGAGAGAGAGAGAGAGAGAGAGAGAGAGAGAGAGAGAGAGAGAGGGGTGGGACAGAGATAGAGATAAAGAGTTTGACAGAGGGCTCAAGGGATAGAATAATGAAGTCTTTAAATGAGCTTAAACTGCAGTGCCAATAAGTATGTCACAACCTATCTTGCTGACGGCCACCACAACAACAGGAAGAGGAGCAGAGAGTGAAAAATTGAGAATGAGAGAGATTACTGGTAAGAGGAAAGCTTTTATCTTGGCTTTGGTTTGGTGTCTGGATGTGCAGCTTTGTCAGGAACAAGGAACAGCATAAAATGTGCCTCAGTGGATACGCAGAGAATAAGCAAGAAAGAGGTAGATACTGTAGAGGGAAACAAGATAGACAAGAGAAAGACTGACATTAACTGGGTGAGAATGGGAGGAATGCGTGTGACAGGAAAAAGGCTGGGTTGAGTTTAGAGAATAAAAGCAGTCTGTTTGTGACCATTAAGTTAGTGGAGACAAAAGATGAAAGTCTTTTCTGTCTCCTTCTCTTTCGTTCAGGCTCCATCCCTCCCCTCTTCTCCCGCATTCTTTTTCACTCTATTATTAGACTGTTCTAATAATTGCCTGTTTCTGTGTCACCAGTTTCACAAAACATTTCCCTGTCAGTTTTTTTTTTGTATTATTATTGCGGAATGGATGTGTACGAGTGTGTGTTGATGAATGACAAGACAAAATCTGAATCTGCGCCGTTCCATCTCTCAAATTCAGTCACACAAATTAAAGGCACTAGAAGGAAAGGTCAAACTCACTCTTCTGAAACATTACAAGTGCTGACAATCCAAAAGAAAATTGTATTGCTCAGTGGTTGCTTTATTATAGCTCAGGAGACCTAATGGAGTCCTCAGACTTGTTTCATTTCATGTATCAACAGAGGAGATATAAATTGTTGACATGCGGTACAGTAAGATTATAGCGCTATAAAATTAAATGGGAAAGTTCACCATAAAAATGTTCACCCTCATGTTGTTCCAAACCCCCATGAATTTACTTTATCCACGGTAAACAAAGGTTAGAAAATGTTAGGCTTTGAAAATGTCCTGGCTAATCTTTTCCATTTAATGAAATTTAATTCAAAAACCTTGATGCAAATAAGTGAATCAGTTTCACTAATTCAGACTGATTCATAAGTTCTCACTAAGCCAAATATTTTTCACAACTGGTACCAGAAAATAGTGAATACATTTATTTTTTTAATAATTACATACACAACTAGTCAAAAGTTTTGGGTTAGTAAAGTGTGTGTGTGTGTGTGTGTGTGTGTATGTGTGTGTGTGTGTGTGTGTGTGTGTGTGTGTGTGTGTGTGTGTGTCCTTGTTTGGCAATACTTGTGAGGACACAAATGTCCTCACTTATATAGTAAAATATGAAAATGACTCACTAGTGAGGACATTGGACTGGTCCTCACTAGTTAAAAAGGCTTATAAATCGGCCAAAACATGTTTTTATTTAAATCTTTTGTTCTGCACATGTTTCTGTGATGAAGTGTAATTAATCTGATATAAAATCAATAGAAGTCTATGTAATGTCCTCAGTAATATAGTGAAACAAACCTGTGTTGTGTGTGTGTGTTTGAAAAAAAAAAAATCATCAAGGCTGCTTTTACTGTGATTTTGTTTTTGTGGATCCTTTGATGAATAAGAACAGAATTTATTTGAAATTTAAATCTTTTGTAACAATTTAAATGCCTTTACCTTCACTTTTGATCATTTTAATGTGTCCTTGCTGAATAAAAGTATTAATGTCTATTCCTCACAAAAAGCAAGACTTCAAAAGACATCATATGGACCTATTTTATGATAGTTTTACATTTTCTTCTTCATTTTGGACCTTGGCAGCACCGGTCCCCATTCACTTTCATAATATGGCCAAGTTATAAGGCAAAAATTCACCTTCTGTGTTCTCAAAAGGAAATGTCAAACAGGTTTGAAACAACATGAAAGAATGCAGAATTTTACTTTTTAGGCGAACTTTCCCTTTAATGTGAATAGCGTAGCTCAGATAATTTGGTCTTGGGGGAATTCAATGAGAAATATTCACACTGAAACTTCTGTCTTTTGATGGCTTAGCAAATTCAGTGTTCAGTTTGAGGCAAGTATGAGGCTTTACAAAATGTATGTTCAAGAAAAGAAACAAAAAAGAAAACAAAAATGAAATGAAACGAAAGAAAAGAAAATATACATTAAGAAACATATTGAATAAGACTGCTGAAGGTCACATCCACTTTGTACAGGAGGACACAAGCCAATACTGATCTGCCTTGTCAATATGTGGATCTGGGATTCAATGCAGTTAGCACTGATTTATCACCCAGACAGACACCTGTTATTTTCCTGCCAGGTATACTTGCCTCTCCTTTGTCCTTTTTTTCTTCTTCCATTGGACACCTAATTAGTCATTATAGCACTTTTTTGCATTATGTTGTTTTTGCATTTGTGGATCCGGTTTCACAAACAGTACAAATTCAACGGACATGCATTAATGCAAATTACTGTAACAAATGCTATCGTTATCGCTTTGTCATTCACACCTACTCATGAGGATAAAAAAGGAATCCACCTACAGATATACTATATCTATATCTATTTCACCTATACATGTTCCGTGTTAATGCCTGTTTTAGCTTTATGTGCAGTCGTAAGAGGTTTACCTACCAGCGCATGGTCAGTAACTTCTAAAATATGTCAGCTCCGGTGTACTGCCTTGGATACAGCATCTGAGACATTGTTTCATGTTTATTTTAATAGTATATCGCTTCATGTGCCTGGAAACAACACAACAAGGGCACACAGAGCTACACAGAGTCTGAAAATACAAAGCTATAAGAGGGCAGACCGAATGACCTTGAGCTGTAACTCATAATTTACAGCACAGCCGGGCTTAATAGATTCCGACCCCAATGACAGAGCAGTTCATGCAGACTGTGTGTGTGTGTGTGTGTGTGTGTGTGTGTGTGTGTGTGTGTGTGTGTGTGTGTGTGTGTGTGTGTGTGTGTTCTTGAGTGGGAGAGAGTCTTTTTTTAACCTTATTGATTAAATAAACAAATTGCGCCTGCACATTTATATAGGAAAAAATGTTAGATTCCTCAGTCGTAATATATAAACAAACCAGAGTAGTAAGTATATTTTCGACATTAAATACTTCTATCATATATCCCAGCTTAATGTGAAGAGAAGAAGGCTACTATAAGCCAGCTAATGGTTAAAAAAAATGAAAGCTGTGTTGTTTTCCAAAGATTGAGGCAGGACTACCTGCTTTGCCAAAGAATAAAGGGGTATTTTGGGGAAAACTGTCAAGCATTTTATAAAAGGATAAAACAATTATTTGTAAAGTTGTCTGTAAAGTTTGTGAAGTTATTTTATAATTCAGCTGCCATTGTAAGCAGCTTTAATCAATCAATTTTATTTATATAGCGCTTTTACAATGGCGATTGTTTCAAAGCAGCTTCACAGTGTTAAACAGGATAATATTGCAACAAAATTAGATTTGGCTGTACAGATCGTTCTGGAGAAAACAGTGATGTTATCAGCTTATTTTAATTTATCATATAGCGACAATGGTGGCAGATCAGTATTATAGTTTATAGAATTAAATAAGCCTTAATTATTTAATTTTATTTGTATATTTTGTTGAATAAATTAGATCATAATTTTAGTGTCCTCAACTGAGCAAGCCAAGCCAAAGGCGACAGTGGCAAGGAACCAAAACTCCATCGGGGCATGATGGAGAAAAATAAACCTTGGGAGAAACCAGACTCAGTCAGGGTGCCAGTTCTCCTCTGGCCTATTAACACACCGTGTAAGATTATTATTCTGGCAACCTTACAGGTCAGAAATCATATTAGATCGGAATATTCAAAATTTATCACATCACGCAAGAAACGGGTTTATTGAGGATGACGTGTCGATTACACAAGAATATGGATCGGAGTCGTCACACCAGAGACGGGTTTATTGAGGATGACGAGCCAGTGAGGCAAATTCAGAGGAGACACCAATTGACACACACACACACACACACACACACACACACACACACACACACACACACACACACACACACACACACACACACACACACACACACACACACACACACACACACACACACACACACACACACACACACACACACACACACACACACACACACACACACGTTGGTCTATGTGGTTTACAGGGACTCTCCATAAGCGTAATGGTTTTTATACTGTACAAAGCGCATTTTCTATCCCCTTACACTGCCCCTGCCCCTAAACCTACCCATCACAGGAAACATTCTGCATTTTTACTTTCTCAAAAAAACATCATTTAGTGTGTTTTTAAGGCCATTTGAATTATGAGGACATTTGATATGTCCTCATAAACCACATTTATAGTGTAATACCAGTGTAATACCCATGTAGTTATAAAAATTTGTGTCCTCATAAACCACATAAACAGGCTCACACACACACACACACACACACACACACACACACACACACACACACACACACACACACACACACACACACACACACACACACACACACACACACACACACACACACACACACACACACACACTTTCATTTCCCAGTACTTTCAGCATCTGGCTCATATTCACGATCTCAAACATATTCTCAAAACTATTTTTTTAATGTCTTGACAACGTCAATGTTTTGACATATATACATACACTCTTACACACCTTGGGACGTTAGCAACCCTAACAATTTAAAAAATAATAATAATGGAAAAACAGGAATTATTTTATAACTGTATAATTTTTTCTTGCCATATCGTTTATAATGAATTTATTGAGGAATACTAAGAATGCCGATGTCTAACTAATATATATGTATGTATGTATATATGTATATATGTATGTATATATGTATATATGTATATATGTATATATGTATATATGTATGTATGTGTGTATGTGTGTATGTGTGTATGTGTGTATGTGTGTATGTGTGTATGTGTGTATGTGTGTATGTGTGTATGTGTGTATGTGTGTATGTGTGTATGTGTGTATGTGTGTATGTGTGTATGTGTGTATATGTGTATATGTGTATATGTGTATATGTGTATATGTGTATATATATATATATATATATATATGTATATATATATATATATATATATATATATATATATATATATATATATATATATATATATATATATATATATATATATATATATATATATATATATATATATATATATATATATATATATATATATATATATATATATATATATATATGAGGAAGAGGGTAGTGAATGATGTCCCGGGTCACTAAAGACACGAGGTATGCATTTAAGGGTAAACTCTGAAAATTAAAACAAGCTTATTACAGAATATGTAGTTAAGTAACTGTAGGCATATTTTCATGTACTTTAGAAAAACAAAACAAAAAAAACAACTAAAAGATAAAGAAGACAAAGATAAAAAAAACACTCTAGGCTATAATTAAACAATTATGGCAATACAAATTTCCACTGCCATATCATGCGTTTGTCTGCAGTTAATATTCCATGTACATAATTTGAGGTGTTTTTAATTTTTAGCTGAGACTTAATTAAACCCATCAGAACCAGTGGACAACAGGCATTAGCTGATGCATTTCTTCCATGAGAGAAAGACAAAGCAAAAATATCTGTGTGTGGGAGGATAAGAAGGTTTTAATAGTGTGACCGAAGCAGTTTTGTAATGTGTCATGGTCTTGATAGAGCCTGTAATTATATGTCAATATAAAAGGTATTGTTTGGGTAGGCCTTAATTTCGCTAGTGGTGTGCAAGAACAGCCCAGTACATTTCCATTACATTAGATAGTGTAGTGCTTTTGTGCTACAAGCAAGGAATAAAGGTATAAGTGTCCAAGTAAAATACGGTTTCGTTCTGATGGAACAGGGAGAAGGTAATTGCTTCAGGTTACTAACCACCCACTTTCTTTTTCTCTCCCTCCTCTTTCAGGATTCTGCCCCCCACGAGTGACAGCTTCCTACTGAAAAACTTGGTCTCTGGCTCAGACTACAATTTGTGCGTTCTAGCCATTTTTGATGACACAGTCACTTCCATGGCCGCCACAAAGGTCCTTGGTTGCACCCAGTTTAGCACCAAGGACAATTACCCAGACTGTCGTTCGCTTCAAGCCCACTTCCTCGGCGGGACTCTCACCATTCTGGTTGGAGGAGTTGTTGTGGTAACACTGTTGGTGTTTACCGTGGCACTGATGGTACGTCACCGTGTGTGCAGTAACCATGACAATCATCATGAAATAGGCGAAGAGGTGGGATGCTCAGGAACAGACTCCCCATCACATCCTGCTAAGGGAGCGGATGTCTTTTCTCAGAGTAATGGAAATGGGAATGTGATGATGGTGGTGCTGCCCAATGGGCTTGTTCAAAAACGAAAAGTGGCAGAGGGGGGGTTGGGGTCACCACCCAAACCAACTTCCAAAGTAAAACCCAAAACCCTCCCGAAGCCCAAAGTGAATCTGGAGCAGTTTAGGGCAGGACTAGAAGTCGAGATGGGGTCCATCAGGCCTCTTCCACCGTACAGACGGGAGAAAGAGCAAATGTCTTTGTATTATACCCCCAGTAATCATTCCCCCTCCACACTGCCGCGTCCGTCACGCCAATTAGGAGCGAAACAACTCAAACTCCGACCTACCAACATGAACAGCACAAGTAAACGGGCTAGCTTAAGCTTGGCTCCGCCCCTCAATTACAACTGTGACAGGCGGTTCAGCACGGGAGGGGCCATTGTAGTCCGTCGGGGAGGACCAGAGAGCCAATGGAATTCCTCACTGGCCTATCAGAGCCCTGCGTTGTCCCACGAGGGTCCTCCTCATGGCGCCCTGCGCTACAAGAGAAGCTCTTCGTTCGACATGGGAGAAATCGCCACGTCAGCCTGCTATAGTTATGCCAAGAGATTTAGCGTAATCTGGACCAAACGGAGCCAGTCGTTACATGGCATGCTTGTCCAGTGCACCTCAGCAACAAGCACCTCAACAACCAGCAGTGGCAGTGAAGATTTCCACGCGCAGCATACACGCGGATACATCCGTGCCTACAACACCACCAACTCTAATTCCAACCCTCCGAAGGCAGAGGGTACAACACATTCAAAGAACCAGTGGCTAAAGGATAAAGAAAAGGACAAAGAAAAGGGAGAGGAACTTGAGGAGAGTGTGGTGTAGGGGAACAGAAGACAGATGAGACATGAGATAAATGAAGAGACATCGAGGGGGCAGCCTAAGCTGGTTTGGTGGTCTGAGCTGCTATTACAGGTTGGTAATGGTGGTCTATAATCTGCTGGTTTTAAAGGGGTTTTGGCTACTTGACAGCTGGTCAGCCTGGGAGACCAGCAAGCTAAACCAGCTGAAGGCTAGCTTGGCCATGCTAAGAGACCAGTTAAACCAGCTTAGACAAGTCATAAGATGGTTTTACCATTTTTTTTTCCAATAGTTGAAGATCTCAAAGTATTGATGGATCATTTAGGAAGAAGAAGAAAAAAGACAAAGTTTAGAGACCAGATATTAAAGTCAAAAGACTCCTAAAAAACACAAGAAGACTACTTTGTTTGGAGAACCACAAACTTTATTACTTAGTCAATATGAACAAAACATACATGACTAAAGACAAGCAGGCCCAAAGAAGCAGTAATTACTAACTCACGTGGACCTGGGGGAAATATGATGGTTTGTTTTCCTGCAGCCACGTGCATACAGGGGGCCAACAAGCAGACGTGCGACTCGTGCCCGAAGAGATCAATTAATAATGGCAAATGTGGAATGTAGAGGATGCAAACTGCAAGGAAAGTGTTGATCGTGTACAAATCGAACAACTGTGGCATGATTTGGAACACTTTTAGAAAATAAATGGGCATTGACTGATAATTCGTGTGTGAGGCTATATGTGTGTGTAAGTGTGACTGGATTAATGCATAAAAAAGTAATCAAAAGTAATTTTATGACACCACTGGATATACTGTACCATGTGACCACCATCATCCAGTACTAAAATGTGTTCTGTGAAGCCAAGAGACTATTATGTTGTAAGGATGCTGGACTTATATACGTAGATGGAAATATGGAGAAAAAAGAAGAAGAAAAAAAACCCATTCCAAGACCACAGAATCAATGAATAAATTCTGTTTTAAAATACATTTTGTTGGAGAAATGGATAAAGGACAATAATGAAAAAGGTTTCTTTTTTGTCTTTTATGAATGATAGCAGTGGAAACTCAGTGTCAATGCCGTCAAGTGTTACTCAAGTGTTTTGTTTTACTGAGTTCAGAAATTAAAATAAGGGAACACATGATATTAATAATAATTTTAATATCCCTTTGATCTCATTTAGCCAAAAACGTTATAATCTGGGTGCAATACAAGTTAAGCTCAATTGATAGCATTTATGATAAACATTATTGTTGATTACCTTAAAAAATATTTGGAATCTGAGGTACTTATAATTGGAAGTGAATGGTGCCAATCCATTAAAGTAACATTTTTTTTTTCTCAATAGTATAGCAACAGAATGTGAACGGTACACTGTAAAAAAAAAGGCAAATTTTGAACTTTTGCAGTAGAATTGTCTTTGATGTTTAAGTTATTTCAACTTAAATTATGTTAAACTGACTTTAAAAAATGAGTTACATCTTGTATAACTAATAAAAACAAGTTTAACATTGCTCAACTTATTTTGATGAGTTAAAACAATGTAAAAACATATGTTGTCATAACTTATTGAACATAAATTTTTTACAGTGTATGTGCGTAACACTATCCCAGAGTAAAAAAGTCTTATACTAACCTTTTCTGCATGTGTAAACACTAGCATTTAAAAGCCTGGCGTCATTAAGATATTTTAAATGAATACTTTAATTCTGCAAGGATTCATTAAACTTAATCAAAAATGAAAGTAAAAAATATTTATGATATTAGAAATGTCTCATGTTAGACATTGTTATAATAGTGTTTTATTTATAATAATATTTAATATTTATTTTATTAAATAATATTTATTTTATATTTATAATATACACCACATTTATATTTATTTTATACACCACAAATGCTTACCTTGTATTGAACCCAGAATATTTATTTTAAAAAAGAGGAAAAATAAACAATAGCGCATAAAACTGTTAAGAAACAAAGATAAGATGAAAAAGTTACTTTTTAAGTGTTTTTTTGGCCTCCTTTTGTTGCCTCAAAAAGGGGGCAGGAGACTTTATTGCTAAATTACTCTCCCTCGTTCCCATTGTCATGTCCTGTCTATCTGCAGTTTGAGATAGTTGCTGAGGAAGGGCAGTGTGTGAGGCTGAGATAAAGACAGGGAAAGAGATAGGACAGACAGCGCTGTCTGCAAGAGTGCTGATGCGGGACACGGAGAGAGGGAGAGCTAAAGAGAGTGAGCACAATGGATAAAGATTGAGAAAAAGAGAGAGGACATTGTGTCTGTAATGTGTGCGCGTTAGCGGTATTTTTGTCATGTAAGTACTTTGCCAGAATTTATCTCATTGCCAATAAAGCCCATTTAAGAATAGCTTAGGTGAAATGAGGGAGAGCAGATGAGCTGTCCTCTCTCTCTCTCTCTCTCTCTCTCTCTCTCTCTCTCTCTCTCTCTCTCTCTCTCTCTCTCTGTGTGTGTGTGTGTGCGCATGGATGGATCTATGATTGCACAGACACTGTGTACATCTCTGCCTTCTGTATTTACCCACAGTAACACACACACACACACACACACACACACACACACACACACACACACACACACACACACACACACACACACACACACACACACACACACACACACACACACACACACACACACACACACACACACACACACACAATAGGCAGTTATATTTGGCCAAAACAATCCAGGACTTGTGAATAATGGGGAGAATTCATTAATGTCTAATTCCTTTTAGAAAATGCTTAAGCATGCAGACACTCAATTGTGCATATAGTTTTATAGGTGTAGTTCACATCAAAATTAAAATTCTGTCATCATTTACTTTACGTAAAAAACAACAACAACAACAACTTTCTATGTATAGACAAATACATTTGATGTAGGTTTCACAATATTTAAATACACAGATTTGGAGTAACATAATGGTGAGTAAATTACAGATTTTAAATTTTTGAGTGAGTGACATATCCCTTTAAATGCCCTTTGTTTCTAACAAAATTCTTACAAACACAAACACAGTTTTATAGCCTGAATGGCCGTAACCTTAGTAATCAGTGTTACATAATCAGATCCTTGTGGTCTGTATCATTTCAGAAGATTAAAGTTGGCTCAGTGCTTATTTTGGCCATGACCATGTGTGTTTGACAGAGATAGGTCGAGAAAAGATTAGGAAATGTGCTATTTCTCACCCAGGGTGTGCTTGTGTAAGAGATGTAGCCTAAAATAAAGGACATCCAGCTCTACTTTTCATGCCTGCAGCAAATTATGGCCCAATTTGACTAATTAAAACCAGTTTGATTGATGTATACACACATACACAGTTTATTCTTACAATGTTTCTGCACTCAGCCAAATCAAACACATAAACTGGTTCATCTCTAATAGGCTGGCTAAAGGATGTCCAAAAATGAACTTGTCATCCAGGGTAGTCTCATAAGGGAAATGTCGCTGCTGCTGAATATCCTTGAAATTCTCACCTCATTTCAGATGATTCCTTCAGGCCTCTGCAAACTTATCAGGATATTATCAGGTATATAATCAAACGCAAGCAATAATATTACATGTCTGAGGGACAGAAAACATGGAAGCCAAACCCTAACCCTAACCTTACCAACCAGGGTAGTCAGCCTGTCAAACACTTAGTAGGACACCTTTCTCCAATATTTTTAGTTACTATCTCTCTGAATTACATACCCAGGATACGGATACAAAGGCAGATATAAATTAGTCAAGTGAACAAAAGGTGCATAAAGTCCTACTAAAGCAGTCTATGTGACTTGTGTACATACATGTCATCTAAAGTAAAATGAATGCCATGTTTGGGAATAGAAATAACCTTTTGTATTTAGCTTTTGTATTTCACAAATAACAGGTTTGAAACATCATAAGGGTAAGTAAAATATTTAAAAATCATAATTGGTTGAGCAAATCAGCTGGAATTATATACTGCCAATGACAATACAACTAATGATGGATAGAGTACTGGATAATAGAAACATACTGAAGGGTGTGGATTTATGTTGGTAGAAATATACTGTATTGGGACACCCCTCTAAATCATTACATTAAGGTGTTCCAATCCCTTCCATGACCACAGATGTATAAAATCAAGCCCCTAGGCATTTCTCACATTTGAGAAAGAATGTGATTCTCTCAGGAGCTCAGAGAATTCAAGCGTGGCACCGTGATAGGTTGCCACCTGTGTAATAAATCCATTCATGAAATTTCCTCACTACTAAATATTCCACGGTCAACTGTTAGTGGCATTATAACAAAGTGAAAGCAATTGGTAACAACAGCAACTCACCACAAGGATCACCACAAGCGTCAGATGCAGTGGTGTAAAGCACGAGCAGTTGAGATATGTTCTCTGCAGTGATGAATCATGTTTCTCTGTCTGGCAACTTGATGGACAAATCTGAGTTTGGCGGTTGCCAGGAGATATCTACTTGCCTGACTGCATAGTGCCAAGTGTACAGTTTGGTGGAAGCAGGATTATGGTGTGGGTTGTTTTTCAGGGGTTGGGCTTGGTCCCTTAGTTCCAGTGAAAGGAACTCTTTTGTTTAGGGCTGGCCCCTTCCTGTTCCAATATGACTACAGACCAGTAAGGGTTGCCACCTTCAGTGTGGCAAAATAAGGGACACCCATTTACGAAAACCAAACCAAACCAAACCAAACTAAAACAAAACAAACCAAACCAAAACAAAACAAAACAAAACAAAACAAAACAAAACAAAACAAACCAAACCAAACCAAACCAAAACAAACCAAACCAAACCAAACCAAACCAAAACAAAACAAAACAAAACAAAACAAAACAAAACAAAACAAAACAACAAAAAACAAAACAAAACAAAACAATAAGCCTACCTTTAGAAGCACGGATGTGTCTGTCAGTGCATCCTGCTTTAAGTTAGACATTCTTAGCACTAAAATGCTTCTCTGCAAAATGTGCAGTTTGCCTAAGGTTTATCATGAGTTACTGGTCAGACACATACCATTTTTTTGTAATTAGCCCTATACTGTATCTGGAGATCCTTTCGCGTTCAAACGTTGGACGCAAGCTATACAGTGTATGTTCTCGAGACTCCGCCGCTATGGAGGAATATAACAAAGCCGCTAAACGCAATCACATGCAAATAAGCTTCTCTGCTATTTCGTATTTCACAGGATAGGTGGCAACACAAAGCAAGGTCCATAAAGATATGAATGAACGTGGAAGAACTTGACCGGTCTGGAAAGAGTCCTGACCTCAACCCGACAGAACACCTTTGAGATGAATTTGATCGGAGACTGTGAGCCAGGCCTTCTCATCCAATATCAGTGATTGACCTCACAAATGTGCATCTAGAAGAATGGTAAAAAAATCCTAAACCTTGTGGAAAGCCTTCCCAGAAGAGTTGAAGCTGTTATAGCTGCAAAGGGTGTGCCGACTCCATATTAAACCCTACGGATTATGAATGAGATGTCATTAAAGTTCATGTGCATGTAAAGGCAGGCGTCCCAAAACTTCTGGCAAAATAGTGTACATGGCAGATATCTTCTTTTTCTTTGTATGATCCACAATTATCGTGGAATGAATTACTCTATTAAACTTGCAAGAAAGTGGATGACCCCTTATTCAAATAGTATTTAGCAATTCATCTCATTATGTAAAAGTCTCAACAAAACACTGGGTTTTCTATAACCATAATTAAATGTGTTCATTCATGGAATTGCTAAATGGATTTCAAGGCAAATGAAAACCTCTCAGTTGACTGGCCTTCAAGGTTGAATGAAGTTAACTTTGATAACCTAACTAGTACACATAATGTACTGCAATACTATCTAATATCAGTTGTATGTATTATTGTTAACTTCAAATATACTAGCAGGCTTATTCTGTCAGTTTGCCAGCCACACTAGCCAATAAATTAGGCCGAAACAACTTGTTGGCATGGTAACAAGTAATGCCACCTGGCTTTGGCAGGCAGAAAGAGCCGTTCACAGCCAAAATGACAAAGAGATTTGTTTGCATTGATTTATTAGGACATGCCACCACTTGAAATGAAAACAAATCTGTAAATCATTCGGATGGCAACATTAAAAGGTAAAACATGAATTTATACACAGGGAAGGGTCGCCCCATCAAAAGGCCTAGATAACCTCAGAAGAGCGAGTGAGTGAGTGAGCGAAGGGATTCATTTCTATTCCTCCGGAACATTTCTTTATTGTGCTGAAGAAAAAGAATTCTGTTTTTGATGGCCCATTAAAAGGGATAGTTCACTACCAAAATGTCAATTCTGTCACCTATTTAGTCACCCTAATGTTATTCCAAATCTATGTGACTTTATTTCTTGTTTTTTATATGTCTGTGTGTGTGTGTGTGCGTGTGCGTGTGTGTACTATTATGTATTTAACAGAAAACTAGGCTATACATAGGAATAAGGAATACACAGGAATTAAAGGTGTCATGAACTGGCTTTTTAATGTTTTTATACTGTTGTCTGAGGTCAACTAATGAAGTTTGTGTGGTTTTTACATTCAAAAACATCATAACTAATAAGTAATAGGCTATTTTCTACACTGGTTTTGAGGCTCTCTCCTAAATGCTGGGTTTTGATGGGCGTGCCGCACTGGAGACTTGGAAGTAAACGCCCACGGCTAGGATTGGATAAGATTTGCATATTTAATGAGCTTCAGCTCCCCTGTCAGTTCACGTGATATGAGGGAGAGGGAGAAGGGCAACCGTAATGATTTTCTCGATCACAGGGCTCGTAAACGTCTTTATCAAATAAACAATGATTTATTTCTCTTTGCCCCCTGATTGATTGGACTATTATTTTTATATTACACATAGCCTGCAAGATCGGTCGATATAAGCGTGAACCGCACACCCACACACACACACACACGTGCTGCCCTTCAAATGTCAAGGCGAGAGCGGTCAAGAGAGACAACAGCACAGATCAAGAACGGAATATAATAAAATTCATCGGCCTGCGTGAGCATGGCCCATACGAGTCCAACGTGCTAAAGGTATGTTCTGTTAAACACCTACACATAAGCAAAACAATCTAAAAAAATGCAATATTATTACATATAAAAACACGTTTTACTCACATAAGTGTGTTGCACCATTCCTGTCGGATCCAAATCCAGCATCGACTGGAGATTTGTTTAAAAACGATCCCACGGTGAAATTAAGTGAACACCACTGTCTTCCCCACGTGAGCTGGAACTTCATTAAAAATAAAGTTCAACCACACATTCCTAATATTAGAATCCTTATGCAGCGACTGTGTTCTTCCACAACCAGAAATAGCACAATATCTTAATCTTCCTCTGCATGTTAATTGTTGTCAGTGTTGGGCAGTCGCGAGCTACAAGTAGCGATGCTACTAGCTTAACTACATTGTTCAGTAGCTTGTCAGTAGCTCAGTTACTTTTAAAACAGTGTAGCTTTTCCAGTAGCTAACTACATTATACAGCAAGTAGCGTAGAGTAGAGTAGCGCGACCAAAAGCTACATTCCGGTTCTGGCTTCTGAATCTGACGGCCGACGAGAACGAGCGCAGCTGAGCTGTGTGACGGACGCTCAGCTCGCAGACGCGCTTCACTCATATGAGCTGCTCAGCGGTAAAACAACATTATAAATAAACAAAAACTCAGCAGGCTACTTGCCTCACAGACATGAGATATATCATGTGTAGGCTATAGAAAGCTTGAAATGTCCACTTTTAAATGAAACCATTCGAAATGAAAATAAATATGCAAGCAAAGCGCCTGCACTGTTCGCGCGAGCAGCTCATTATACTCACAGCGGTTCTGTTCATTTGCTGTGAGTTTAACCTGCATTTCAGACTAATCCTTACTAGGGTGACCACCCGTCCCGCTTCGCGTGTACAGTAGGCTACAGCATTTTCACCCCTTGTCTCGCACGTCGCATATTGAGAAAATGTCCCACATTTCCATCAGTCTGTTAGTTTTTAATTACCATATTTTTAAATGCATCTGTTCAGAAAACGACTGGATAATTTGGTAAATTGGTTATATTGTTAATATATAATATAAATTAATATATAAAACTGTCAATGAACTAATTTTTATGTTGATTTATATTTTATTTGTTCATTATTTTGTTGATTTTTAGTTGGACTTGGTCAGAAAGCTTTCAAAAATAGTTTATCTGCATGATGCCTGCTGCCGTTGGGCTCAGTGAAGTCGAATTTAAATTACATGTAAATTAAAGACATATGTTATGTTACATTGTGATGTAATGGTGTTTTCAGGTAGGGACTATAGAACAAAATATTTTTTATCAGCAGAAAGGCAGAATACAAATGTTTTTTTTAATTAACTTATACATTATATAACAGTTTCAGGTTGTGGTTTATTGTTGATAACATTTCTCACATTGTCCCACACAAACTTAGTAATCGTCCCACATTTGGTTTGTTTGATGGTGGTAAACCTAATCTTGACTCCTGAATATTTCATTCAAGTTGCCTAGATTTTATTCTTGCACTGATGTTACATTTTTAGCCATGTTGCACTTGGACAGTCAGTTTGAGACATAGGCTATATTAGATTATTGTGTTTATTGTATCCATTATTCAAATGATTCTGACAGTTTTTGCCTTTGAAGTGACTGGGGGAAAAGTGTCCCAATCCACTTGAATTCACACTATACTCTTTGAAATCAATTACATTGCATGATATTGCTTGAAACCCCAAATAGTATAACATTATTCATTAATTATTCAAAGTTATTTGTCATTGTAAAAAAAAAAAAAAAAAAATGTTTCAATGTAGCTAGCTACTTTTTGATCGTAACTTGTAGTGTAGCTAACTACTTTTTCAAAATGGTAGCTTGAATGTAACTTAACTACTTTAACTTACAGTTAGCTTGTAAAGTTACAGTTTCAGAGTAGCTTCCTCAAAACTGATTGCTGTTGGCTAGCTAGCAAGAGCCCTCCATGAGTCGGTGGGCTACTGGATTAGACGTGCTGTATGACGTAAGGATAAAGCACAAGACCGTTTGCTGGGCCTGTTGCCTATAAAAGCTTTTCTTTGACAACAAGGAGGTTTTCAGCTCTAAAACTTACAGGATAATCTTATATTACCATGACCTTTTATATATCAAAAGCTGAAAGTTGATTTTTCAATTCATCCGCCCTTTAAGAGGGCAAGTAGCAGTCAAATGTCTTTGATTAACTGATCATCCGCAAGTGTGATCACCTCTATGAAAGCAGACGTTTTGGCAGTTTGCTTATCGGGAGCATTCCGGTGTGTGCTAACACAATGCCAAGGAGGAACAACATCAGCAATTATCTTTGAGAAGCAAATGTTGCTGCCATCAATCTGAGAAGGGTTATACGGCCATTTCCAAACAATTTGAAGTCCATCATTCTACAGTGAGGAAGATTATTCACAAGTGGAAAACAGTGAAGGCAGTTACCAATCTTTCTCTTCAAGAAATCGCTAAACACCCAAGAACTACACCTCAGTCTCTACAGGCCTCAGTTAACATGTTAAATGTTCATGACAGTACAATTAGAAAAAGAAGGGATAAGTATGGCATGTTTGGAAGGGTTGCCAGGAGAAAGCTTTTTCTCTCTAGAAAGAACATGGCAGGATAGCTTCGGTTTGAAAATTTGCATTCGAATAAACCTCAAGACTTCTGGAACAGTCTTTTGGACAGACGAGCCTAAAGTTATGCAAACACTGAACACAGCATATCAGCAAAAACACATCTTACCTTACTTTCCATCACTCTGGATTTCGGCTTGTTTTGCCGCCACAGTCGACCATGAACTCCTCTGTATACCAAAGTATTTTAGAGTGCAAAGCCATCTGTCCAACAGCTAAAGCTTGGCCAATATTGGGTCATGCAAAAGGACAATGATCCCAAGAACACCAGCAAAACAACAGAATGGCTGAGCAAGAAGGAATCAAAATGGCCAAGTGAAAATCCAGACCTCATCCTGACTGAAATGCCGTGGCAAAAGCAGTGTGTAAACCAATGCCACGCTGTGAAGAAGTGTGGGCCAAAATTCCCCCATAACAATGTGAGAGACTGAAAATCACACAGAAAATTATTACTTCATTGCTGTTAAATGTGGATCTACAGGCAACTAAATCATAGGGTGTCCTTAATTATTCACCCATAGCTTTTCCATTTTGGCATGTAGTATATGTAGAAGAGTGAGTTTGACTGCCCACCTTCTAGATGTGGAACTGTCTGAGAGAACACAAAAAATAAGGTCCAACTTGCAGATGCACTATGTCGCAATGGTGGTGTTTATTCACAGTGAAGAAGCATCAAACAACCACAAAGGGCAAAGTACACAAAAGAAAAGAAATTCCAAAAAAAATACAAGTACACAAAAAAATAAAAAAAACAAGTGCACACAATATACTTCACAGCAAATATCTTTGTTGATTAGTTTGTGGCACTACTGTAGCTGACTCACTCATCCAGCCAACTGGAGACAAAGTCTCAGTTAATCTGACAACACTCACTATGTAACAGGCATGACAATACAACTCAATCCAATAATATAACGTAATGTTTACAACAAATTTACAAAATGTATGCATGTCAGAGTAAGTATTATGGCCGGAAATGTCTCTCTCTCTCTCTCTCTCTCTCTCTCTCTCTCTCTCTCTCTCTCTCTCTCTCTCTCTCTCTCTATATATATATATATATATACACAAACATACACACACAAGTTATGTTAGATGTGATTAATTGTGATCAATTGATTTGACACTACAAAAATGATTTATGGCTGTTAAAAAAATACATCTACAAACTACATCAAATACAAAAGCACATCAAACTACATCAAATACAAAAACAATATTTGTTCACATTTCAAGCTTTCTATAGGCATATTTCTTATCGTGACTGAGGCAAGGAGCCTTTAGGATTTTGGTTCATTATGACGGGTAGTTCCCGGATAGCGAGAAGACAGAAAGCAAATGTTTTCTTTGTTTTACAAAAGCACAACATTTTGTTGTTATTGTGAGTGTACATGAATAAAAGTAGGCCTTTTACAGGTTTGAATAATGTACTCTTATCTCTATGACCTAAAATAAGTATTTTAAGTTCTTTCAGCTGTTATGAGCCCATTACCACAACTCTACTTCAGCTCCAAGCAGAGTCTTCCTAAAGCTCAGTGAGTGTTCACACTTGAAAGACACAAACAATGACGTTGATTTTTAGATAAACATTGTTATTTAACATTAATCTCCTTACCAAGGATGATTTGAGCAGGATGTTTCTCAGTGATACGCTACTACTTCTGAGGCACATATATGGGATGTTGCAACTGGAATTCCTCACAATCAGCATTAACAAATGTATGTCCACTAACAAACCAACGTGTATATTTCTATGAAGGGAACTGTATTAACTATCAAAAACAGTGCATACATTAGCCAAGCAATTACGTGTGACTGATGTAACTTGCAAAGCAAATCTTGCTTCATCCCTAAAAATGAAGAATGACAGACAAACTGTCTTAATAGACAGATTTAGGAAGTAGTGCCAAGGCTGATTTGCAGTAGTATTTCAGTTAGACAGTAATAAAGTGAGTTAGCTGGGGACCTACACAATATAAAACATAAAACGCCCGGTTGATAATATATACATCAATAATTAATCATACTTACAGGTTATGATTCTGAGGAGCAAGCTGGTACAAACAAACATAGTATTGACCTATTTTTCAAGGGCAATCGTTTTACGAATCCTGTGTTAAAATAAAGGGAACACAGCAAAAGATTGGATTATACTTCTGTGGTACTGTGGTAAACATGAATTTTAACCACTGAGTCTTCACATCCTCATCCTTTAAGGTGAAAATAAACCAAATTTATTCTCACAGCAGAGAGAGCAGTGTCTTGAGCATGTTATCCACATGAAGGAGTTACAGCAAGATGCCCAGTCCATGCAGAACGTAGGCATTATGCAAATGTAATAAGTTGTGACGTGTGAACTTCACAAATTTATATTTGAATTCCAAACGACGAATTTAAGGGGTTCAGAGTCAACTCTTTCTTTTGAGATAAAATAACTTTATTTATGATTCACTTTCAACTTTCCAGACTGTTTATATTTACATACAGCTACATTACCCACTGAATAACTATTCGAATAACTCCATTTAATTACAAAAAAAATAATAATAGGGGGACTTTTTAAACGTGCTGTATGTGTCATTTCTATTTATAGGAGTGGAAGCGTTAGTTCAGGTTTTATTGTTTGTTGTTCAAAAGTGTGTGTTGCGTATCTTTATTTTATATATTATGTATGGTCTATTGGTGAAGTAACACTGATTACTGTTGAGAGGGGCATACAAATAGTTTAGCAGAAGCAGGGATATTTAGACCAGAGGGGTGGGTGGGAAATCCCTAACCCCCCGGCAAATCGCACCCTGGAACGTGTCTTCACGTTCGCTGTTTTTGAGATATTAGCTATGCATTGATTTACCCTCTGTGATGGTGAATACAGATGTCTGACAGCAACACGCCACTGCTAAACCCATAAGTAGACAGAACTAGAATAATTTGAATAATCAAATGTTGTAAAATAAGCCTTTTTGTCCCCAGATATTTAAATGTCTAGTACTGTGCGATTATCTCTCAGATCCCCGGTTATTTTGCAACACACATGGCCTCTCTATATATATAAACTCAGCAAAAAAGAAACGTCCTCTGACTTTCAATGTTTTTACTTTCAGTAACCTTAATGTGTGTAAATATTTCTGAGCACCAAAAGAGTCAACACCTTAAGACATAAACTAAAAATGTTTCACAGACATGTGACTAACAGAAATAGAATAATGTGTCCCTGAATGAAGGGAGGCTCAAAATCAAAAGTACCAGTCAGTATCTGGCGTGGCCACCAGCTGCTTGAAGTACTGTAGTGCATCTCCTCCTCATGGACTGGACCAGATTTGTCAATTCTTGCTGTGAGATGTTACCCCACTCTTCCACCAAGGCACTTGCAAGTTCCTGGACATTTCTGGGGGGGAATGGCCCTAGCCCTCACCCTGCGATCCAACAGGTCCCAGACGTGCTCAATGGAATTGAGATCCGGAATCTTCGCTGGCCATGGCAGAACACTGACATTACTGTCACGCAGAAACTCACGAACAGAACGAGCAGTATGGCTGGTGGCATTGTCCTGCTGGAGGATCATGTCTGGATGAGCATCCATAAAGGGTACCACATGAGGGAGGAGGATGTCTTCCCTGTACCACAAGGCATTGAGATTGCCTGCAATGACAACAAGCTCAGTCCGATGGTGATGTGATATACCGCCCAAAACCATGACGGACCCCCCACCTCCGAATCGATCCCACTACAGGGTACAGGCCTCGTTATAACGCTCATTCCTTCAACGATAAACTTCGATGATCAGCTGTCCTTCCTGTCTCCCTGTATCGCTGTCTTAGGCGTCTCACAGTACGGACATGGCAATTTATTGCCCTAGCCACATCAGCAGTCCTCATGCCTCCCTGCAGCATGCCTAATGCACGTTCACGCAGATGAGCAGGGACCCTGGGTATCTTTCTTTGGGTGTTTTTCACAGTCTGTAGACAAGTCTCTTTAGTGTCCTGCATTTTTAGAACTGTGACCTTAAATGCCTATACTCTCTGTAAGCTGTTAAGGTCTTGAAGACCATTCCACAGGTGCATGTTAATTAATTGATTACGGTTAATTGAACATGCATGGAAAACATTGTTTAAACCCTTTACAATGAAGATCTGTAAAGTTATTCGGATTTTTAGAACATTATTGTTGAAATACACAGTCCTGAAAAAGGGACGTTTCTTTTTTTGCTGAGTATAATATATCTAGAGGGTATGTGGCTTATTTAAGGGCAAAACATTTCCAGATACAGTTTTACAGGTTCATTTACAACCCTAGAAATTCTCCCTAGGATGTAAAGCTCTGTTTTTGCCTTATTTGCAAGAGTCATTAATATTAATGTTGAGTTCTAATCTTATTGGCTTATTTCAGCAGCTCACAGCACACAGCAGCTGAGTTGTTCAGCGAAGCGGCTCGTGAGTCCTGACAAAACACAGACCGACTAAATGACACTTTAAGCAGAACATCTCAAATGGAGATTGCTAAAATGCAGCCTACTTTATTGGTGTTTTCAGATCATTCATAAAAGCTCTGATTATGGGATTTAAATGACTTATGATTTATGAACGATTTAAATAAAATCTGGCAACAACAAGCATGAATGCTGTTCTTTTATTCCCACAAAACCAAAACAATTGGTTTTTGTTCAAGTTGATTTTTTTTTTTTTTTGTCTTTTTTCGTCAAAGATATTGCATGTTTATATAACGTTAGTCACAATGTAGCCTGCACAGTGACTGTGATGTATTCTGAAATTCAGGCATGCAAAAACATCATACTTCAGTTCACAAAAATATAAATAGGCCTATATATATATATATATATATATATATATATATATATATATATATATATATATATATATATATATATATATATATATATATATATATATATATATATATATATATATATATATATAAAGAATAGCCTTGTCAAATGACTGTCATTTTAACCTATATGGTGGAAAAGGTGGCGTTTGCTAGAAGGATCGGGTGAACGATCTGTAAACAACGTATCTATGGTTGAATTTTGTTTTACAAAATAATTTTACCCTTTGCCATTACACACTATTTATTTTGGTATGGTACTGGAGTATTGGTAGGGTATGTTGGTATTAAAGTTTCCTATTGTTACTGTACTAGCATCTTGAGTTATCTAGACAATTCTGTCTCTCTAAGAAACTTTTAATTTAATCAGAAATTGTTTAAACACTCAATAAGTGGATAAATCACTACTTACTGCTTGTGGGAATATAGTTGCCACTTTCTTCTGTTTAAGACGCTGAGCGAAGCTTGCTTGAAATGGGCCGAGCAAACAAACGATCTTGAATTAATTTGTTGCGCTATCCGATTAACATCAACCATGACTGTTGAAATGTTTTTTTCTGTGGGAAGGGTAGACAAGTCCTCTCGTCCCCTGCACAGCCTGAAACATGACATGCGTGTTCATGAGAGCTGCTGTTTTTTGCTATCCTCAAGTGTCGCTTGTTTACCTGCAGTCCCGATGATTCGGCTCCGTCATTCCCGCCTGACAATGAACATGTTCGGACAGATGCAAATGTTGGGGGCGTGCATATAAATGATCCCCAGCGATTGCGTCACCGGTGGCGTTATGTTGAGAATCACTTATTTTTAACATAAGAGATTTACATAAGAAGTAGGAGGCAATGGTGTTTGAGACTCACAGTATGTGATGTCCATGTACTGAACTCTTATTATTTCACTACGGCAAGGTTAATAACATTTTTCATTCTAGGGCACCTTTAAACACTTTCACACAAATTATGATGACATGGGAAGATTATTAATCTATAAAGACTTATTTTACAGTTACTTGCACATATTTTATGACTTAAAAAATCAACAACAACGTTCTAGCACTATTGGTTAAGATGAAAGTTAAAGATTAAAAGTGTAGACAGTACATTATTTTCAAACACAATGGGTTGAGTCCAGGTTATTTTGACTCCAATTGGCATTTGCACAGAAATGAATTATGTTCTTTCAGTTCCTGTGTTTGTTTCCCTCCATATTTTATCAGCAAAAGAAGAGAGAACGTTCACTTTGGTACCGCTTTATCGTTCTAGTTTCTTGAACCACTGACCACCCCCTGCTGAGAGCTTCTGCTACCTACTCTCTATTCTCTACGCTCACATCCAGCTTCTCTCTTTGTCTTGATCTCTTTCAGTGGTGCGTGGCCTGCACTTGTCATCTCCCCTGCAGTGCAAAGCCCACACTGGAGATAACAGCCAGTGCTAACACAAGAAGCTTTACACTGCGAATGCCAAGTGCTAACTGGAGGCAAAGATGTTAGCGTTTTCTGCACGCGTATATGTAATTTTCTCTTTGGGTTCTCTTGAGCTTTGCGAGATGTCTTACAGCTGTATGATAAAATAATATAAAAGGCTCAGAGGTGTAGTTCTCCAACTCAGAGGTGTAGTTCTCTCAAGCATCTCTGAAAGTTTGACAGCAATGCGCTAAATCTTAACACCAGCTATAACTTTATTTATTTATGCCCAGATTAAGAGCTTTTTATGCACTTTAGAAGGAAATATCCTTCCTCATTCATATCGATTTTTCTCTTCGTTACAAGCTCCAATGCCAGCAGCCCTTATGCCTTAAGCTTTGGCCATAATAGTGAGGAGGGAAAAAAACACTAGACAGGGTGCTTTAATCAAAACCCTCTGCTTAACTACAAGTCCACGCATTGTGCATATTGTCGGCTAATGGTTTGTTTTTGCTGGCTTTCAGCATTCTGGGAGGCCTAGCGTAATTTGTTAACAGCAAATAACATAGGGTTTGACAGAGAGGCACTTAGCAGCCACATCGAACTAAATAAATAAATAAATAAATGAAATGAATAAAACAAGGACATGCGTCCAGCGAAAATACATCATTTAGGGACGACAGCTGTGACTGGATACAAATAAGACTAATCACAAAGACAGGGGAAAGACGAGGAAGCCGTTAGAGAATGAGTAGGACAAAATCATTTGTATGTAAATTGCAAAAAAAACGGAAGAAAAAAAAAGAAGTACATTCTTGGATACACGTTATAGAATAATGTGAATGAAAAGCAAAAGAAAAAAAAAAACGGGGAAAGAGATTCCCATTTCAATCAAGAACTGTTGCCTTGAAAATTAACAAGTGTGAGATCGAACGCAATCAATTTAATTAGCCATAGCAAAACAGAGGCACAACAATCAATGAGGTGACAAATTCATCGTCTCAGGGTTTTTTTCTTTCATTAAACATTTTCAATTTTCTGCGGCCCCATAACCTCACCTACATGTTCATGCCCAAGAAACAGTACAGCGCATGATTGATGTGTGAGTTGTGTGAGAATCTGCAGTCACGCACAAACTTAAGTGTGCAGGCAAAACAGTATTAGTCAAAGCCTTCCCATGCATCTGGGAAAGCACCAAATTAATTGCTTACAAACTTACATTACAGATGTTATGCTAGAACAACGTTCGTCTTGTATTTGCTATTTTCTATCATCTGTCACTGGCTATAGGGCTGGGCGATATGGCCCAAAAAAATTATCACGATATAATTTTCCATATCAGTCGATATCGATAAATATCACGATAAATGTTAAAGTTTAAAGGCATATTTTTGCTCCTGAGTGAAAGATGTAGAAAACAGACAGTTAACTGGGGTTTTAAACTATCCTTTATTGTCAAAACATGACAAACACTTCCCAAACAGGTGAACAATTTATTAAAACTGAGGTAGATTTATTTATTAAAATCTTAATTGTGGTCAGCATTTTTGTACTCTGCGCTATATATCAATAATATCATTACTTAATCGTGTTAGTAAAACACTTAAAACGGGAACGCAAACGGGAAAAAAAAGGTCCACTGTGCATCTCTCTCTCTTGATGTGCGTTGTTTACTCTCTTGACTTGATATTTGACAGAAAAATACAATCTCAGAAGTTTTGATCACGCTGATTTGTCTGACTCCGCAGTGAGGCTAAAGGGGGTCGCAAACCGGACGCGGAGCTCGGCGGCGCTCGGCGGTGCGCCACGTCTTTAAAATTCGAACACATTGTTTTCAATGAGTGTACGCACACCGGTGGCGGCATTCGGCGCCTGTCCGCGGCGACTCAGGAAGTTGTTCTAAATCCTGCCGCGCCACAGAGCGCCATTTAAAGGCTTTATATTAAAAGTATATTATCGTTAAGGTATACTGATTTCAACCTTTGCTACAAGACACATTTGTTTTACATTCTGAGTTCAACAGCTTGAATAAAGTCTAAACATATTTTGGGGAAATGTATAATAAACGTAGCCTTTTAAAATTCTTTGAGAATGTGCGCGTCCGGTGTGCGATACCTGAGACGCTGCGCGGCGCGCCGCCGAGCTCCGCGTCCGATGTGCGACCCCCTTTAGTGTGTGTTAGTGATGCACGGTTCGCAGTTATATCGACCAATCTGGCAGGCCAAGTAACAAAAAAATACCATTCCAATTAATTGTGGGTGAATGAGAGATAAATCATAATTTTTGTTTGAACATTCCAGTCGCTGTTTTCCCACACGCTTTCAAAAATAAATTCCTCATGTGTACTCATGGGGGAGCCAGAGCTCATTATAATATGCAACGCTTATCCAATCATAGCCGTGGTTTGTTTACTTCCAAGTCATAAAAAATTAGCCTAAAACACAGTGTAAACATTTATCAGTTGAGACTTGGGAGGACTTAGAGCAGGCTGGACTTCGTACTGATTGGCTCTCGGTACGGTCAAATATGAGTGAAATATCTCGAAATTGGAATCAACTTATTAATTTTAAAACTATCCATAGAGCCTGTGACGCTATAGACGATACAGAATGGGATTAATATCTGACGCTAACTGCACTATATGTCAAAGTTCCATACTGGTACAATCTATCACATGTTTTGGGAATGTTCAGTAATGAATCATTTTTGGACTTAAGTTTGTTTGGACTTAGAACAACTGATTAACCATAAGATCACTCCGGATCCTTGCCTGTGCTTGCTGAATGATGTCTCTTCCTTGAAACTTGGTATAGTAGACAAAAGGATATATATATATATATTTTTTTTTTTCGGATTTCAGTGCTGCAAAGAAATCAATAATTGCACTTTGGTTGGACACTAACGGCAGACATCTCAAAACTGTGCTTACTGAAAATGCAACAAATAGTTAGGATGGAATGCTCCTTAGCTAGATTTAATAAAGCTAAACAAAGAATGGTACAGGCGGGGCAAAGAGCTGTAAAATGTATTTGAGACCTCTTCATTAGGTAGTGGGAGATGTATCTCCCTGGAATGGTGAAGTACTCATATCTAGGGTATAACTATGTCTTCTAAAGTATTCATGTGCAATGTAAGTAGTGCTGACAGATTTTTTTTCTTTCTTTTGAAAATCTAATAAAAAGTAAGTCACAAAAAAAAAAAAAAAAAAAAAAAAAACAAGCGTTCCATGAGAGAGGCTAAAAAACCATGGTAGAAAATAGCCTATTACTTATTCATTACAATGTTTTTGAATATATGAACCACACAAATGTCATAAGTTGACCTCAGACAACAGTACAAAAAAAAGTGAATGCCAGTTCATGACCCTTATAAAGTCACATAAAGTAAATACAGAGGATATGGTTTGCATGAAAGACCTTTCTGACTTCCTGACATGCTGAAAAAGAAGTCTAAGCAGCAGAGTTCTAGATTTGATCTACTTTACTACCATTTATATATTAGCAAGGATTCATTAAGTTTATCAAAATGTACAGTAACTATATGATTGCATAATATTTCTGATAAAATAAATGGTGAGCCTTGGTTAGCATAATAGACAGCAATAACATTGATTTCTATGAAGTCCATACTTATAGCTCCATTTATACTTCTTTATGAGTAAGTATTACTATTCTATAAATATTTATAAAGACTCGTTAAGACCTATACAGCATTACAAGAACAGTTATAGTTACATTTATATATATATATATATATATATATTTTTTATAATTACTTCTATATTACTTTTATAATTAAGTCATGCATTTGCTTTTACAATGCACATGCTTATAATAAATTAAACCCTGATTTATAAGCAAATAGTCAGTCGTATGGTTGCATGAATGTATTTTAAAAAGCATCCATCATTGTATATAAAGTTATATTATAGTTACACTTACTTTTTAGCAATTAATATTTTTTTCAGTCAAAAAAGTGAATATATTGTATTTTGTGTTCTTTAAATATGTATTGTATTATATTGAAAAATAAAACAGTTACTAACCTCTATAAAGCAATATTGATGGCTTTAAGTAAAGTAAAAACATACAGCAGGATGCAATTTTCCTATAAAGCAAATGTTAAGACATCTACAAATGTTAAGAAATCAAGTTGTTTATTTGTAAATGTAACTAATGAACAATAATAAAATAATATAAAAAAACAGAAATTGTTAATAATAATAATAATAATAATAATAATAATAATAATAATAATAATAATAATAATAATAATAATAATAATAATAATAATAAATTAAAAATACTAGCGAAACAATGCAACAATATTTCTTCAAGTATAATTTAAACAAACTGCTATAAGCAATACCATGCATATGGCTAAGGAGATATATTTAACAAATTAAATCACCATCCATGACCTTGCAAACAATAACCAATAAAGACATAATAATTGATAACTAATTGGTACAGCAACATCTGTCTCTGGAACTATTTTATATTTGATCATTTAAAAATCTGTGTATATTGGATTATGAGAATGCATTTTGAAAACTGACTTATATATCAAAAATAACATAAATGTAGCTATACATCTTAATGAGTCTTTCTAAATATATTTATGGAATAGTATTACTTTTAAATAAATATAAATGTGGATATAATTCATTATTAGCATAGAGTTTACAGAAAGTGTTACCTAGCCTGACAAGTCAGACCCACATCAAGATGTTGGTCTGGGAACACATTGTTGGCAGGGCTCAATCCGGGGGACGGGATAAAGGGTTGTCTTTTAAAGTCCTTCCTCTGCAAGCAATAGGATAACGTAAAACCAGCCAGAGCAACTAAGAAGGTTTAGCGGAGCTAGTTGATAGATTATACTTTTGCCGTATCCGGTCGGCAAAACTCAGAACACATCTTCCTTTTTTTAGAATGACTTCAATGCCGTTCTTTGTTCTTTTCTCAAAGAAAAGCTTAACTCCAAGACTTCCATAGTCGCGGTCAAAGCCGAATCAAATTATTCGCCAGCTTCTTTGTTTTCAAGCAGCATAAGGAATCGTCACAACTCTGCCATCATTATGTTAAGTCCGCCCACCGACTCTATACATGATGTGATTGGCCTGACCAGAGTTAGTTTTATTCCAGCTCGCAAGCCAATGGAGAGTTGCTAGATGCCCTGACTGCACATTAGATTTGCTGCCACAAGGGTGCATCTGGAGTGTTACCGAGACATCCTATAAAATCTTAATGGGCCTTTTTTTTACGCTAGTGAACTAAATGATGGAACTAAAACCAACATTTCCTTAAATAAATATAATAAAAAAAATAAGCACATAATACATCCATAAATAGCTTTTATAAATAGAAAAACTGAACTTGCAAAATCTACTTGAGAGCAATTTCAGGCCATGCTTCAAATGTACTTAGATGATTTTCCTCAAGGACAGAAAATGCACTACATACTGATGATAAATATTCAATCTCTAAATCTGGTCTGTGTCTGCAGTGGCAGTAGGAAACATGCTTGGTTCATTCTTCACATCTTCACCATATCTCTCTTTTATGAGGTGATGCTTGGGGTGCTGAATATGAAATGACCAATTATGCTCCATTTCTACAAAAGAGTGTTGCTACGCCTGTGCACACAGTCCAGGGAGTTCTGTCACTCTCAGATGAGAGTTTCACAGGAAGACTTGTTCTGGGGTTTAGATGGTTTATACTGAAGTGCCTCTCCATTCTGGTTGTAATGTAGCTGATGATTTTCTAACCATTGTAGCATGTAGTCTTTATTTTTCTGTAATTACTCAGGGTAATGTGTGTGTCCACAGTTGATCTGACCTTTCTGTCGCCTCATATTTTTTTATTAGAATATTTTCTCATATCTAAGGATTTGTTTTTATTTTCATGTAAGGATGTGTTTTTTAGTTTTAATTATACCACTAATATATTCATTATGAATTCTATGTTGGCTCCTTCTTCTTTCTAAGCCACATGAAGCAGAAGATTTGGAGGATGAGACGAGATTACAAGGGGTTTTGTGTTTTTTTTTGGGGGAAGGTCGACCTTTAAGGCCGGGCGATGTAATGATCTCCTACACCTTGTCTGTGTCTCCAGTTGCAGTAGAGAGTATAATTGAGCTGTAGATATAAAAGGAAGATCATTAAAACTGCTCTCTCTCTTTTCTTAACCTCACCTTTGGTTTCATCTCCATTGTTTTTTTTTTCTGCCTACCACTACCTTCCTACTGTCCTGAGACCGCTGGCTGATATAAGCTCTTTCTTTTGACTGTGGAAAACTACTAAAATTATTATTTTTTATTTTCAGTCTAGACCTTACCCTTGACAACCAAGTCATAAAATCTTATGCTTAAGTAAAAATTAAAACACAGCAATCAATACTGAAAAGCTAGCACTTCATTAATGTCCTTCTAGATCTCATCACGTGTCATCACAGCTTTTGCTTCAGGTCATGAACCAGTTGTAAAATAGAGACTGGCACCGGCATGTTTTTGGCTGAGCTACAGTGTGGGTCTTAAGCAAATTTTGGCATCTAGATGAAAAATGTAGCAAGTTAAAGATCAAATAAACCATTAAACTGATTTTAAATGTGCGAGCCTTTGAGTTTGACACCGGTATTTCTCATGAATAAAGCAGGGAACACATTAAACTCCCAGCATGGACAAGACACACTTGATTAAGAGCAAAATTAACTTCTAACCCAATTCATTTTATGTTTGGTAAATGCAGTTAGTGTATAGACATAAGATGGCAGAGGTAAAGAAATCAGGGGCCTCATTTATTACACACACAGTTTTGCGTGTAGTGAGTGTGTAAGAACAGTTTCACGCAAAGTGTGGGATTTACCAACTTGTAATTATACGTAGAAAAGTGGTAGAATAGCGATACTACACATAAAACAGCATTTACGAGTGTCACAGTATGCATTAGGCAATTTACATATGTCCTGTATTCTCTTTAATTATAAAACACTATATATATATATATATATATATATATATATATATATATATATATATATATATATATATATATATATATATATATATATATATACACACACACACATATACACACACATATACACACACATATACACACACACACACACACACACACATATACACACACACACACACACACACACACACACACACACACACACACACACACACACACACACACACACACACACACACACACACACACACACACACACACACACACACACACACACACACACACACACACACACACACACACACACACACACACACACACACACACACACACACACACGTCATATTAAACCATGCGTAATTGGTTTCAAACCCTAAAAAAGACAGCTGTGACAAATGTTGGATGCTATTATTCCCTTTGACCCAACCTACAGTTCTCTTAAAGGAGCCAAAATAAAACGGGGCTTGCATGCTATCGGCAGATTTCCAAACAGAATTGGAGCCATAGACTGCACCCACATTGCCATAAAGCACCATCAACCAACAAATTGAATGATGCAAATAAGTTTAATTCTGTTAACATGCAAATCATTTGAGATGCAAATTTGTTGTTGTTGTTAAACGTCATTGCGTGACTCATTTTGTGTTTGTTAAGTTCCTCTTTTTTGCCATAATTGCGGTGAGAGAGAGAGAAAAAAAAAAAAAACAATCACATGATTTTTAAAGGGATGTGTTGTTACCATATATGGTTCATTGGAGGCGTTTCCGAATGGTAATGACCGTGAACAAGCATGGTACTTACGCACATTTGATAAATACAGATTTTCTTGTACTTAGACACATTCTAAATTTCAGTCGTACACCAAAATATAGAACCTTTTCTACGCACTGTTGATAAACGAGGGCCCTGGACTGTATGTATAGAATCAGAATGTGACGTCAGGAATACGTTGTAAGATTTTAGGACTCAGAAGCTCAAGAAAATGTAAACATGTTGTTTATTATCCAACATAAGTAGACATTGTAATGATGAACACTTGCTGCATTATAAACTGCCATATTAGTTTGCAATGTGTGAATTTTTCATCTATCCAGCTTGAAAGCAACACAATTTGGTAAAAGTAAACAACTTTTATGTGACTTTATAAGTTATATTTATAGATGTATTATATATAGATGTATCATTTCTGAACAGCTTGGATGTGTAAGTGCTCATGCACACCACAAATAATGTGGGAAAACACGAAATGTTACTTGCGGTAGCCCCCCACTGTGTTTGTACAGATCATTCCCTATTAAAGTAGTATAGTAGCATTCTTCTGTTTCCTTGCTCATCATCTTTTGATAAGGAATCTTGCACTTTGTCCATTCAAGTCAAGTCAAATTAAATGTATAGTGCATATCATAATCACAAAGCAGCTTTAAAGAAAGTCATACTGTTCATAAAAAAGGTTTCTCCAAAAAGTATTACAGTAAAACTGTTGCTGTTGTTGTTTTTCTCTAGTGATTTGTCACTGTGTCCTAAAATGCAACGAGTGACATTAACACAATGAGTGGTACATTTTTATGATGTTTGGCCACTCATTTATGTAAAGGCATGGAGCCCACATAGAATTCATGATGAGAAATTAGTAAAAAATTAACAAATAAAATTGGGCGCAATTAGATCAATTAGATATAAGAGAATATTCTATAAAAAAAAATAGTGAAATGGTTGGAGAGAAAAAAAGAAAGAAAAAGTAAGCTGTTACCTGTAGACTTGTAGAAGCAAGATAAAAGAGCATTGCTGCTTCAGAAAATGTTTTTCTCACGTTCGCATTAGTTAGCACTATTGGGTATGTTTAGGGTTTAGTGTAGGTGGAACGTTATTAACATGATCATTGACCTTTTAGAGCCCCTTGAATGGACATTTCATTTCTTAACTGCCATGGGACAACAACCACCGTAATAAACGATTGCCAGATTCATCTGTTTCAGATACATTTATTATTTCACTAATTTTTTTTTTCTTCAACAATAAAATAACAGTTTACTATAGGAATTTATTCGAATTTTCACCTGTCACCTCAAGGTTGGTGGTATGAGGTGTATATATAAGTTTGATTACCCATAAGAACATCTACGCAAGTCCGGTGTATCTGAAATACTTTTAGAGAGGAAAATGTGTTATATTGATACAAAATAATATAAAATATGCAATATTTCCCATCACCACCAGTGCTTCAGTGGACTTCTTAAAGGGGTGGTTGCGTGCAATTTCACTTTTTTACCTTTATTTAGTGTTTAATGTTGTTGCTTAAGCATAAACAGTATCTGCAAAGTTACAGCGCTGAAAGTTCAATGCAAACAGTGATTTATTGCCTACAAAAACGGCCGGTTTGGACTACAGCAAGCTTCTTCTCGGGTCGGTGACATCATAAACCCTTGCTAGTCACCGCAGATGTGACTTCTGCCCGTAATGGTAAGGAGCGTGACGTTTCCGGAAAACCTGTGCTTGGCATTTCAGCCAATAAAAATACATGAAACTACATTTGGCCATCTAACCAATCTAAGACCATTGCGTTATTCAGAGCGATGGGCTTCTTAGAAGCAGGAAGCAAACGAGCCGTTCAAAGGACAGTGGAGACAGCGGTGTGGAATAAAGGTAACATATAAGAAAATAAGGCGTAAAAAAACAACAAAGTATATTAAATGTTAAATTTTATTCTGCAAACCATAAACACAACAAAGCCTAGAAAAAATACACGGAACCACCCCTTTAAATATTTGATGTAGATTTTTTTCTTCCTTTGGTAGGTAACCGTGTAATAAACGTGATAACGCGCAGTGGGCCGATGATTCAAGGTCCTATCCATATACTTAGCACTTTGGCTTTAGTATGAGTTTGTGTCAAGTATCGCAGGAATAGATGCAGGCACTCTTTGATGTTAAATGCTTGAAACGCTGTCCAGATTCCTCCTGATACACTCATCCAGCCCAGTACAGCAAAAACCCTCAGATCACAGCATAAAAGCTCAAACTTACAAAAAAAAAAAAAAAAAAAAACACATTTTTTATCCCTCTTTTTGGATTTCCAGTCATCCTTATCCATCTTCCCACTCAGTCCTCTCTCTCTCAATCTTGACTTTTTGTTGCTGCTTTTCAAAGGCGGTCACAGCAATTCTCAAGCGCAAAATCCCCATTAAGCTTCAAAGCTCCGTTTACTCCTCCCTCTTTAACATGTGCATATGTGTGCATGTGTGATAGAGCGCTTTACTGGAAGGTGTTCAGCTCATAAGCATGTAACTAGGTAAACACACTCTCACTTAAGAAGCGAATGTTATCTTTAGCAATCTCATAATTATTGATTAATGAGTCGATTTAAAATTTTATTTTAACTTAAAGCTCTATAGGAATGATACAATTTTCTTAACCCTTAAATGCATGAATGTTTCCAGTCATTATTAAATGTTCAGGTCTTGGGGATTTGGATCCTCATACTTGAGGACGGATCTCTACCTGTCATGGTAATATAAAACTCTCCTGATATTAGAGTAACAATTGCAAAAGAATAAAACAAAGTATTTTCTGTTACCTTTTGGAGCTTGGAAGGGTTCAGTTTGAGCAGATGTTTTATCCCATCATCACTGTCCTCATCAAAGCTAATTTCCCGGTACATTCAACATCTGGCTCATATTCACAATCTCAAAAATATAATTTTCGACATTTTCTAAATCAATATTTTGATCGCTGACAGCTTCTTCACCAGATCCACTATCAAGTGACAGTGAGACTAATATCTGATTGCTCTGCATTTTACTGATGATACGTTCGATTCTTTTGTTTTCTGTCAGCGGTAAGTGAGTGAAACGTCACTTTATTGTTGTGTTTCAGACATTGCCACCTTGTGACATAAATGTGAATCACCCTTATTCAGTCATCAGAATGAATTATTGTTGTGTAGAAAGAATATACTCACACTGTTACACATCTCAAGTTTTACACAAAAATAATGGGAAAACAAGCATTTCCTTTATTCCTTACTCTTTTTTCTACTTATATTGTGTATAATTAATTGATTGAGAAATACTAAGAAGTTTTATGTCTAACTTGTGAAATGAATGAGGAGGAGGGTAGTGAATGATGTCCCGGGTCACTAAAGTCCTATGCTAAAGGTATGTGTTTAAGGGTTAAATGTTCACACAAAAATGTAAATTCTGTCATCATTTACTCATTTAATTTCAAACCTCTAGGATTTTCATTGTTCTGTGGAACATCAAAAAAAAATAATAATAATAATAAAAATAAATAAAAATACTGACTGAATATATATATATATATATATATATATATATATATATATATATATATATATATATATATATATATATATATATATATATATATATATATATATATATATATATATATATATATATATATATATATATATATATATATATATATATACACTTCACATTCTGCAACATGTGAAACATCCCTTTAAGGCGGATATCTGTTTATAATTTCTGCACAACTACTGCCACCAAACAAGTAACAATAATGACAGGTTTGCCCAATATCAGTTGGTTGAGCAAAGGTTTGATTGAGTCGCACAGCCACAGTGTTTACACTTTTTTGAGCGGAATCAGCCTATAAATGGCTTACTTACACTTGTCTCTGCATATTAAGCTGGGATAGAAGAAAATGACACACTTCAGCTCTAACTCTGATCCATGTGAGCGTGAAGCATGTGTGAGATCCAGATCCTATATACTTCTTTCTAATGTGATTCTTTAGGAAACAGCTGTTCAGACTGTAAGACCATTACTCATACTCTCAATGTTACTATATCCACCGCAAAAACCAATTTCTCTTTCCTCTCCCAAGTTTTTTATATATATATGAATACAATGAAAGTATGTATATATTGCTTCCAAGGCAAAATTTGACTGTTAGGGTAAAATATTTATTTTATCTACAGGTAGTTCGATCTAAAATTCATGGTAAAATAAAGTAGTGAGGTAAGATTACAATTATTTGAATCTAGAGATCGAGTAAGTGAGAGATTGTGTGCATGTGAATTATCTGGGTCCGTTGATTCATCTCTCGGCACTGTTACTATCTCAGTGATGAATGTGATGTAGCTTTTTACGCTACTTTATTGATAAATAAGTTTATTGTATATAAAAATGTCTAAAAGTACAATATTAGAAGTATTTTTCTTGTATTCCATGTCTTCAGACGCCATACAATTATCCTGTCGCTTTATTTTTTTTTTACTTACATTCAAATATGCTGTGTGGAATAGTGCTTGGGTGTTTTAATTGAATGTAAATTGAATAGAAAATTGTGATCCATGGAATGAAGAAAAGTCAACACATGATTGAATTTTCAGTTTTGAGTGACATTATCCCTTTAATGTTTTATATATATATATATATATATATATATATATATATATATATATATATATATATATATATATATATATATATATATATATATATATATATATATATATATATATATATATATATAAAAATACATACATATATATACACACACAGTGTATTACTACTGTGCCTGTTCCCTCTACTCTTATATCTCAATTTCTCTCTTCCTCCTACTTTTAACCCTGTTCTCATTGATATGAATGACATATATTCCTTAACGATTTTTCTGTCTGATCTTTCTGCAAGTGCAACAATTCTCATTAATGATTAATCTCAAGTATTCTACACACAACACACAACACACACATAAATAGTAGTACTCAAACCAACACACTCAAACAATTGTACATGCACCAACTTTACCCAAGAGCCAATTAAATTAATTCAGCACATACGCCAATTAAATGCATGAAGCATCAGCTGAAGATCAAGTCAAATCCTACAAAGACAGATGGAAATGATGATGAGAGGCAGATACGTATATCCAAATAATGATTGTTTCATTAAAGACTTACTGCGTGTTTCCATGACAGAATATGTTTTTCACCAGTGAATGAATGAGAGAGATAAATAACTAAACATGTCAGTGAATCAGTGAACGACTGGAGACACTTGTTTAATGAACCAATCAATTACCAAGCCAGCTTAATTCATCATTAAAGGTGATTCATTCCATTTTCCAAAACATTAAAGGGATAATGTCACTCAAAACTGAAAATTCAATCATGTGTTGACTTTTCTTCCTTCCATGGATCACAATTTTCTGTACAATTTCCATTCAATTAAAACATCCAAGCACTATTCCACACAGCATATTTGAATGTAAGTAAACACAAAGCGACAGGATAATTGTATGGCGTCTGAAGACATGGAATACAAGAAAAATACTACTAATATGGTACTTTTAGACATTTTTATATACAATAAACTTATTTATCAATAAAGTAGCTTAAAAAGCTACATCACATTCATCACTGAGATAGTAACAGTGCCGTTCTCAAAGCAAACAAACTCACAGTCGAGAGATGAATCAACGGACCCAGATAATTCACATGCACACAATCTCTCACTTACTCGATCTCTAGATTCAAATAATTGTAATCTTACCTCACTACTTTATTTTACTTTAGATCGAACTACCTGTAGATAAAATAAATATTTTACCCTAACAGTCAAATTTTGCACTGGAAGCAATATATACATACTTTCATTGTATTGAAAAGTGCAGTGCAAACACATTTCTCTTTTTTGGTTCCATAGAAAAAAGTAATTTACACGGATCAGGACCAAGTGAGCGCTCCAGAGTTTGTTGGATTCAGCCCAGAAGCAGAGTCGGAGCATTGGTGTTCTCTCATTCGCTCCAAGATTGCTCCGATAATGCACAATTCCGTTCATAAAAGATGAGCGGTAAGTGGAAAACCTGGAGTGGATCTAGAACGGAGTGATTAGAGAGCACTTTGAGTGAGAGGGAGAAAATTGCTGTTGCTCCGTTTGGCTCACATACTCTGGGAAATTATGACAGAATTTTCATTTCTGGGGAAACTAGCCCTTTAAGCTCAAGTGATCCTACTGATATATTTCATGTGAATGCTATTCTGCAGTTCATTTTCTCAGCACAGATAAGCACTTCAAGCACAGATAAGGCTTCCTTTCCATGTATTATTGTTATACACTGCAGTCTGATCTTATTCTATCTAAAAAACAAAGTTAAGTGTTCTATTAGTATACTTATTTTAAACTAAAAATAAGAAAGTATATTTTCAGTTTACTTTTTAGATACTTATCAGAAATATACTTAAATTGCATTGTACTGTATACTTGACTTATACTGACAGAAAATGTATATTTGGTCTATACTTAAAATGTACTCTTTCCCCACCATTGACTGAATTTTCCAGCTCTCCATGTTTTCACTGTTGTGCGGTAGGGGGGCGCTATGACACAACTTTTAGTAAAAAATCTCAGCATCAAAATACTGGAGAAGAAGAAGCTGAAATAAGTGATAGAAGATTGCTCACACAAATGTAAAATAACGGCATCATGAAATATTAAACAGCATGTCAATCAAAACTGCCTAATGTTACCAAATGAAATGTAAAAAGGAGCCTTTTAGCCTTTTAACTTGTAGTACAGATGCAGTACAAATGAGAAACCTAGTTGCGCACTATTTTTTTATTCTCTTTACATCTGTTTCTATTTTTACACATGGTATTCTTTTTTCTTATGCATATTATCACTATTTTAAATCATTTCTATGTAAAGCACTTTGAATTGCTATGGTGTATGAAATGTGCTATTTAAATAAACGTGCCTTGCACTTAAAGGTTACTACCATTACACTTATAATACACTTAAATGTGTACTTTAATATACTACAAGTGGGCCAATTCAGTCCAACGCGGTATTACACTCTAAAAAGTGCTGGGTTAAAAACAACCCAAGTTGGGTTGAAAATGCACCGACCCAACAATTGAGTTGTTTTAACCCAATGGTTGAGTTGTTTTAACCCAGTGGTTGAGTTGTTTTAACCCAGTGGTTGGGTTAAATGTTGCTTAAGACAACCCAATTGCTGGGTAAGAACAACTCAACCATTGGGTTAAACAACCCAATTGTTGGGTCGGTGCATTTTCAACCCAACTTGGGTTGTTTTTAACCCAGCATTTTTTAGAGTGTAGTACATTGATATTTAGTATACTTAAAAATATACTTAAACATTACTTAAGTATACTTCATAAAATGAACTTAAAGTATACTTTTTCGTAAGGGAAGTTCACTCTTGTGTTTATAAAATGTCTCCAGATAGCAGTGAAAGGCAGATAATGGACAAAAGAGATTATGAGATGCAAATATGGAAAAAGTCAGGATGAACAGAATGAGAATGAAAAAGTAAAGATACTGAGAAGTCACATAAGAAGACCATTTTTGATTTAATGCTTCCTGAATGGCCTTATTCCTTCACAGACCCACTTTACCAAACACTTTCCCTCCATTTTCTTTATCTTGCTTTTCCTTTCTTATCTGTACTCATTTTTTATTGTCCTTACAATCATGTATCAATCACAACATCATCTCTAAAAAATAAAAAAATAAAATCCTGCCAAACAAACAAGTCACATCAAAACCAAGTAAGAAATGGCTCAAACTGAGAGCCGATACAGACAGGCAAGCTTTCAGCAAGGACACCGTTTCAAGTATATTAGACTGCCACTTCAGCATATCTCTCTCTTTCACATGCTGCCATCCTCCATATCTCCTCTCCCAAAGAAAATAATGTTTTTTTTTTTTCATTTGCACTTTTGTGGGTACATCTAAAGAAGACTTCAGCAACTTTCATTTGTACAGAAAACCCCCAAGGCACAGTTGATCAGATCACATCAGATGTGGCACATGCACAAAGTGAATTTCTGCTCAAGATGTGATGATTTATTATGTAATATTTTCATGCTTTCGAGGTGAAGTGTCTTTTTTCCAGCGTTAAAACACGTTCTCCTATCCCAGTGTAATGTGCAGCGACAACTATAAAGAAGGCATTTGCAGGTTAACTTCCTGAAAAGTGTGAACCATGTGAATGCTAGGATAAATATGTGTGTGCTCTTTTTAATGCATTTACAGTGAGTGCTTCATTTCTTGTAATTGTGACTTTATTTCTCATCATTTTAACATTATTTCTAATTCAGTCTCATTTATTTTTATTTTTTATTTTTTATTGTTTGTGTGGAAACATACTTCCACATTTATTAGCACATAAATGCATTACAATACTGAATTATTTTTAGTAGCACTGTATAGTACACTGTAAAACAAAATCAGGTCTCCAATTGAAGATTTTAACATTTTTTAGTTGGCCAAATTGAATTTCTGTGAATTAAATTGCATCAATTCACTGAAATTCAATTTGGCCAACTGAAAAATGTAGATGTGATCAGTCACCAGAAAATGTTTAATTGGAGACCTTTTTTCAGTGTATATAATAACAATCATTTGCAAATCAGTTAATTCATAGTTTATACATTTTTCACAAATTAGCATCAAATACATTTGAATACTATTGTCATTCATTTAACTTACTTAATGCGGATGACATAACCTGAAGAATGCATTTCATTTGAGTTTTTTTGTTTTTTTGTTTTGAGCAGTGTGCAGTGACCGTTAAATCTCTAGGCTTGCTGCATTGTGTGGAGGTGGTTTTCAGCTTTGGCATCGACAGGTTTTTCTCTTTCTCTCCCAAATGTGAAAAAAAAACAAAAAAAACAAAAAAAAACACTGCAACCAGTGCATCTTCTTAAAGAGACATGCTTGTTGATGACAGTTGCTATGGGCACTACCAACGCACATGTCATTTAAAGTTACCATCTTTCCTACTGCATTGCTCTTTTGCCTGTTCTGCCACCTTGTACAATCCCCACCCCTTCCTCTTCTCCACCTAATGTCCATTTACTCCCCTCTTCATGCACGCACACACACACGCACGCACGCACGCACGCACGCACGCACGCACGCACGCACGCACGCACGCACACACACGTCATGTTTCCATGTTTAATGGGGACTTTCCATAGGCGTAATGGATTTCATACTGTACAAACTGTACATCCTATCCCCCTACACTGCCCCTACCCCTAAACCTACCCATCACAGGAAACATTCTGCATTTTTACTTTCTCAAAAAAAAAACTCCTTCTGTGTGATTTATAAGATGTTTTCCTCATGGGGACCTAAAAATGTCCCCACAAGGACAAGGATTTCGGATATTGCCATCTTTGTGGGGACATTTTGTCCCCATAACGTAGGGATTACCAGGTCTCTCTCTCTCTCTCTCTCTCACACACACACACACACACACACACACACACACACACACACACACACACACACACACACACACACACACACACACACACACACACACACACACACAGAGCACACAAGTGTTTGAAGAGATTCCACTGGTGAAATACTGCACGCAAAATAATTCATTTTGGCTAATTGGCTGATCGTCTGGTGAAACTAGCTCTGCTATTATGGTACGACTACTGTCAAATTTTTATGATGACAAAAGAGACTTAAGGGGATCTGAAATATGGTCATTTTGGGCACTGAAAGACCAGAGATACTGAGTCAGCCACATAAAAATAATACAAATAAAAAGTGCTTCAGTAACTGCTTGAACAACATGACATCATGACTTTGCATAAACATACACACCACTTTCTAAAGCCAATCTGTATGCATTTTGAGCTATCCACGTGTATGTGTGCGCCGTGTGATTCCACGTGTATGTCTACGCAGAAACGAACCATCATCTCCGTGTGTATGTCTACTGCGTATGTGCATGTGACACTGCCAACCTGATCTCACAGAATGAATATTTATAGCCTAATTTTATATTTTAGAGCAACTAACTCCACTCCTACCCTAAACCTACCAACACCCAACAATATAAAACACGTACAGGCAAATAAATGTACAGTAGCATGTATTTATTGCAAAAACAGACCAAAAAAAAAACAGTATAGACAGTAAACAGTAAGACTTGCATTCCAAGTCTTCTGAAGTCAAACGATATCTTCATGTGAAGAACAGAGTTGATCTTAATGTTTTAGTCATTGAAATGATGATCGCGCCCCTTTGTGAACAGAACACGTGCACTCGTTAATATTTCTCATTCAAATAATATACACAACTCTTTAGAATGACACGATCGGTCACGAGACACATGAGAGCCAATGCTGTCAAAGCTGATGTGACGTTTCTTCCGGCGGCAATATTTGAAATTTATTATTAATCTTGGACTCGATGGACGGATGGACTCGACGTTACTGATCGCTTTTGGGGATTTTCATCACACAAATCAATCTTTTGGCCTTGGAAGACTTGGAACATTTGTACTTTCGGAATAAATTGTGCCTGCAGTCGTATCTGCCTGTTATATCCTGTTTTTTAAAAAATACACAAATGGGTAGGTTTAGGAAAGAGTTTGAGTTACGCATTCAAAATGTGTCTGAACGTGTGTGTGTCCACAAGGTAAATGGATTTATAAACATACTAAGTTATGATTTTTTGAAAATGTAAAAATACAGAATGTTTCTTTGGTAGATTGGTAGGTTAAGGGTCAGTGTGTGTGTGTGTGTGTGTGGGCATGTTTTTGTGACACATGAGGAAACAAATGTGTATAATGACAAGGGTACACTCATAGAAGAAAAGGTTCTATATAGAACCTTAAATAGGTTCTATCGTTGCTACGTAGTTGGAACCCCTAAAAGGTTCACTGCAAGAAATGCTTTTCCTACTTAGTATTTTTGTCTCGTTTCTAGTCCAAACGTCTAAACATTCTTAAAACAAGAAGTATTTACTAGACAAGCAAAAGTAATTGTCTTATTTTGGGGGGAAAAAACTCAAAATTAAGAGTTTTTGCTAAGACATGCATTTTTTTCTTTGATAAGAAATGCATTTTCTTTTTGCAGTGTTTTATATAGAACCCTTTTTAAGTGCCAAAAAGGTTATTTCTTGTCATTATAAAACCCTTTAAGCATAAAAGGGTCTTTGGAGTACACTCAACTATACTTCTATATAAACTTTTAAGGGTTCCAAATACGTAGCGCCGATAGAACCTTTTCTTCTAAGAGTGTGTGACACAGGTATTACAAGTGTGTGTGAGATGGGTAGGTTTAGGTGTAGGGGCAGAGTAGGGGGATAGAATAAAACGACTTTGGTAAACACGCTAAAAAATGATTATGCGTCTTGATAGCATGCCAAAATGGCATACGAATTGCCGTGTTATACATACGCCATTTCATGAGATAAGTCTGGCTTGAACGTTAAATGTCATCAAAGGGCTAAAAGCAAACAACAATACAATACAATTGTAAACTCAGTGTCCCAAAAGGCCTGATTGGAATGATGATGTGTGCTAATCTTGGTCATTTCAAGAGATTCATGACACTGAAATGTGACAGCTGACTGAGAGTTTAGGCTATTATGCAAACTGCTGTGGGGCATTTGATAAACAGGCATGACTGCAATAACAACAGTGACTAATATATGATCTGAGTCAACAAGCCCTTGTTTTAAATAATATCAGCATACTTAATACTTAACAACGCTCAAATCCTGTTCCACATATCAGAATTTAAATGTTCTGACTGGCTTTGATTCTGTGACCTTTTGGCGTGGACATACACACCGCTTGTATTGTACCTTATTTTCTTTCCTCCAGGCCTGATTATTAGTCAACAGTCTATCAAAAAAACACAAAAAAACCTCCCTTTCCTCTGCAATATCTGTATGCGCTTGACTACTGTTGGTTGAGACTGTGTCAGATCTCTATAAAAAGGTGCCTTTATGTCTTAGGAGCCTCTGATCCCTTGAGCTTCTGTGGATTTTTGAAACAGCGACACTGTCAAAGGCCTCGCCCGATAAAAAAGAAGTAGAAGTTTTTAGAAGTCAGGGAGCCTCAAAGCCTAAATGTGTTCTCGGCGGACGGAGATAAACATAAAATCATTGCATCCAACACAATGAGATACATGAGATAAAACAAAACATTTGTGAAAGGGTGAAATGTCTTTTCCAACATTTCAACGCATAGCAACGATACCTTAACTTTTTGCCCAAGGAGGCCTTGTAATTCCTGGAGAAAGCTATCCGATAGCATTCCCATTCAGACATCACTACGTCACTACTTTTGAATGGTCGTCAATGATTTCCCCCCCCCTTTTTTTCCATTAAAACAGGTGATAGCGAGCCAATCTTGCATGCGACCCTCAGGGTGCTCTTAAAGCAGTCAATACTTAAAGGATCAGTTTTGCACTTACCCTAACGCCGCGAACTCTGAACTCGGTTAGCGCTCTGTGCATTTTGGTTGCGGCAGCAGGGAGGTCTTTGCCACTGGCAATGACTTTAACCAGCAGTGAGTCATAGTGAGGGGAGATGATGGCCCCCTGGAACGCAGACGCACTGTCCAGACGAATACCCATACCTTCTCCACTTCGAAACACCTGAGAAAGAGAGAAGTAATAAATCATGAGAAATGTTGCTAGAATGAGGATATAAAATCTATAACAATACAGCTATAAAACAGTGTTGACACATGGACTGCGAAAAGTATTTTAAAAGTGTCATGAACTGGCTTTTTAATTTGTTTATACTGTTGTCTGAGGTCAACTAATGACGTTTGTGTGTTTTTTTTACATTCAAAAACATCATAACTAATAATTTATAGGCTATTTTCTACACTGGTTTTGAGGCTCTCTCCTGAACGCTGGGTTTTGATGGGCGTGCCGCACTGGAGACTTGCAAGATTTGCATATTTTTGCCTGTTCTGCCACCTTGTACAATCCCCACCCTTTCCTCTTCTCCACCTAATGTCCATTTACTCCCCTCTTCACTCCCCGCTTCAGCTCCGCTGTCATAACTATGCCCCTGTCAGTTCAGTTCACATGAGAGAGGGATTGTTTTGAAAACGGCAACCTGAGATGATTCTCTCACAGGGCTCGTAAATGTCTTTATCAAACAAACACAATTTCTCATCCACCCATGATTAATTGGAATATTATTTCTGTATTACATGGCCCGTCCGATTGGTCGATATAAGCGTGAACCATGCACACACACGTGCGCACCCAGATCAAGAAAGGAATATTATTTCTGCCGACGGGCGTCAGTTTTGGTAGCCCTTCTGGAAATCACATAGCCCTGGGACTACTAAAAAAGACATTTTACATAAGTTTGTTGCACCATTTCTGTCAGATATAATATAGAAGGCATAACATTGTGCAGTGAGATGAAGCGAACACACGTGAGCTGGAACTTCATTAAAAATAAATTAAGTACAACACATTCCTAATATTACGATCCAAAGGAAGCTTACGCAGCGACTGTGTTCTTCCACAATATTTCGCTATCTTCTTCAATGATCTTCTTTATTGCTGCTGGCTAGCGTGATGCGATGAGTCGGTGGGCGGGGCTACTGAATTACACATGCTTATTATTCTCTAGAGGTGTGTTTCGTCACGCGATGACGTAAGGATGAAGCACAGGATCATTTTCTGGGCCTGGTGTCTATTAAAGCTTTTCTTTGACTAACAAGGAAGTTTTCAGCTCTGAAATTTACAGGATAATCTTATATTACCATGACTTTTTATATATCAAAAGCACAAGGGAAAGTTGATTTCTCAATTCATCCGCCCTCTAAATAGGTCAGGCTGAAAATGACGATGAGAAATAATAACCCCCTCCAATGTGTAGTGTACAAAAAAAGAACACAAAAAAACATTACTTTCTGCAAATACATTAATAAATAAGTACATCTTAGTTAGAATTCTACTCTGACTGCATTATATTTATAGAATTCTGTGCTGATATTACATCATTAGGCGATTAATAAATAAATACGATTTGATTTACTGTCACTTTTGATGAATTTAACGTGAATTTAAAGTAAATTGCTTACTTACCTAAAACTTTGAACAGTAGTGTATATTCTATAATCTGGGTTAATGTCGGGGAACACAATCCCATCAGATAGAACTATTTATTTTCCTTTAATTAAATCAGAAAAATGAATGCTGAATAATTTGTATTTACATTCAAGAGTCAACCTTTTCTTTTCTTTTTTATTGGTTGGTTGAAAATGCTTTAAGGAATAGAACAGTTTTTAAAATAATAATATCTGTAAATCTGAAAAATATTTTATGCTTCAAATAAAGAAACAAAAAGCCCAATATTTTTCTTTTTTATTGTTTGTAATAAATGCAGTCATTAATATTGAGGCATGTTTTCTAAAAAAACAACAACACAAATCTTCCATTCACCTCACTTTCATAATCAAGCAGGATTTGTTTCCCCTCACCCTAAGTATATGACACATAGCGGCTATTTATTAGGTGAGTTTGACTTTGACTACCTAGGGTCTAACTGATAGGGGAGATTTGCCACTTCCAGACGTGAGAGGAGTTGTGGTGCGTTCAAGTCCTCCTGGGATGTTCGTATTTACGAGGTAAGAAGTCGTGTTTACGAGATGTGCGTTCATGTCTCTTTGGTCTGAGCAAGATGGCCGAGAACCTTCTTTTAAAGAATTTCACGAAAATACAGCAGTGTTTGTTAACTCTGCTTATAGAAAATTAAGAACAAAGAGTGCCCATCATGTGAGTTTTAATCTTTTAAGTTTTTAAATAATCTATTAAGCCACTGTAAACAGCATGATGGAGTGATGGAGTGGTCAGGTTATAAAAAGAACTACAGGTTAACAAAGGCAACAGGAGTTCTACTGTTAGTCGACAATGCCACCTGGACTACACCAGAAAAAAAAACAAAATACCCCATGCAAGGGCACGCAGGTTCGTGACACTCAACAAAACTGACCAATCAGTGTAGTAGAAACACTGATTAGTTTACTGGCTTGAGTAACACCAGCCAATCATACCAGGGCTGCACCTTACCCTGCTACACTAGCTTACTTTGTTGTATATGACAAAGGCTGTTATAAGCCGCGTTTCCATTACAGATTTGCGGAAAACTTTTGCGATATTTCTTAAATGTCGATAAAAAACTATTGCGAAATGACAGCGTTTCCATATCTCCAGTATTATTATTCTTCTAGCAATAGGTCATTTAAAAATGATTGCACTTGGTAGGTTTGTATATCCCATCCACCGCACTAGCCATTATTTTTATTAGAAGGAGACATGTGTTATCCAAGCATTAATGGCAAGGAAAGCCCCTTAGGTTTGTGTGTTTGTGTGTGTGTGTGTGTGTGTGTGTGTGTGTGTGTGTGTGTGTGTGTGTGTGTGTGTGTGTGTGTGTGTGTCAGATCTGCTTCAAGGTCTTCATGATAATGTGGCATTTCTCTGTTTAGAATCCAGTATTCCTGTAATTCTATTGTGTTTTATGAGTTTAATAAAGAACTCTGTCTCGTCTTTTCTCCAAACAAACCATCATCTGTAAAGAACGATCGACTTTTACGCACGCCAGGTTGACGCATAGCTACAGAGAAGAGCGAAATGTTTGAGTTTGCATGGTGGAAAGGTTATTTTGGCTAGAATTTGTTATTTGTTGGAAATATGAACTGAATTTAGTTAAATTTAGAATTTAGTGTTGGAAACAAAAAATATGCCGTTTAATAAACAAAATATAAAAAAAATAATAATAATTAAGACAGCATTTGGAGTGAGAGCATGCAAAATAATCCATTCCCTGAGTCCACAAATAAAAGTAGACAGTTTATAGTTTATAATTATGTCTTGAACTTATCTGTACAGCTAAAAATGAAGGAGTACTGTGAGTTGTTTCCACTGTCTTAAAGGAAGAAAAAAACAAAACAAAAAAACGCTGGCGTCTTCATCGGCCGTGGGATAAAGAAAACATAGCCTAACTACAAAACTAAATAGGCTACGTTTAGGTCTAAACATTAGCCTGTAATATTATTATTTTAATTTATACATTAATTATGAAAAGTGAGCAGCATGAGTAAGATATAAGATATGTTTGAGACTTAGGGTAACACATGATTTAGATCACTTCGAGTTTTATTTTCTAGAAAGTCTTTCGTAAAAATGTATTTCGTTTATATAAATTGTATTTTAATTTTGATCGATGTTTCATCAACTAATTGCCTGTATATTAAATAAGAAGCAAACAAGATTGTCAGGAATGGACTGACGTGCGTAACTGGCCTCGTTTCCTCTGCCTTTGAGCAAGGCTGAAACTATAGCTCTTTCTGTTTTAATACGTTTCTTGAATATATTAATAAATTACAGTAGGCCTATATAGTTATGATATTATTTGTGGCTGCACTGGGGTCCATACTAGGTTAAAATAACGCCACTGTCCTTACTAGGAGAAAATATATGTCCTTTTAACAACAAGATCTCGTTATTAAGAGAAAATATGTTGTTAAAAGACACAATTGAGTGGAAAAATAATATATAGGACTTATGTGGCAGCAATGCGTCACCCCACCAGTAAAATAAACGTTTCCAGTGCAGTTTTGCAAAAATGTCCTTTTTCAAATTGCCTGAAAAACCACCTCATGAGAGCGTAAAAACTTCTTTGAGATACATGGGAGTTTTTGTGAAATTATTATGTGCTGCTTAACAGTATGTATTAAAAAAATAAATAATAATAAAAAAAACACCTTAATATAAGCTTCTTTTATTAACCCCGGGGTCTGAGGTCACAATTATGAAGATTAGCCTAGTATATTAAAATGGAAACCAATATTTTTAAATTGTGATAATATTTCACAATATTACTGTTTTATTCTGTATTTTTGATCAAATAAATGTGGAATATTGCAAATAGCAATATGTCCAGTCTTTTAATCGCTACTGTATGTAATTTACAAGATAATAGGCCTATACAACATTTTGTTCACATGCTGTGCAATAATGCGTGCATGAATGATAACACACAAAAAAAACATTATTCTCTTAAAAATACAAATATGTACATACAAGTTTCTCACATGGTAGCCCATGTGCTGTAATGACAGTTTTGCCATTAATATGTTTATAAGCAACTGAAAAAAAGGAAAAAAAAATGTCAACTCTTCTAAAGGGCCCCAAAACTGTCTCAGATGTGTAGGGGTTAATCAAATGTGGTCTATATTTTTGTCAGTTCTATTTCCATAAGCATGGTACAATATAGCATTAATATTACATGAGCAATGTTATTTTGTATCATGTTTCAGTCTGTATCATCTTGTTGCCATTGAGTCTGGCCAATCATCAAATAGCCTCAGCCTCAATTAAAGAAACATTTTAATAAAGCTTTAATGTTTTCATTCTTAATTCCATGGCCATGCACTGTGCTTTGTGGAGCGTTGTGAGTCTCGGTGTGCCTGCATTATTTATGCCGCAATCAGCCTGCTGTGGCATATTAGTACAAAATAATCGCATTACATAACCAACTATGCCAGTTCTTGTGAGGTCATTCTCTCTTCATATAAAGTGCTCTTATCAGACAGACATTTGTGAGAAAAAGAAAACTAAATGTCACAGAATCCAGGTAAATGGTTATTAAAACACTGCTTTTACTTTAATGTAATGATGAGCTGGTGCTGAACAGACATGTATATGTATGTAGACATTTAGTATATTTTGTTTATGATATTTGAATCAGTTTTGACTCTAGAATCTACCAGAAAAATAAGAAGGCCGCTACCATGATAGGCTTAGACATAATGAAATATATACATCCATATATTACAGCTCATTTTTATTTTATTAATAAGTGAACTCATAATCAAAATCAACATAACTTCTTATAATGTTAGTTGAAATCAATCAATCAATCAACTTTATTTCTATAGCGCTTTTACAATCACGATTGTGTCAAAGCAGCTTCACAGTGTCAAACAGGATAATATTGCGACAAAATGTGTCAAGGCCCGTCTGAAGTTTGCTAAAGAGCATTTGGATGATCTAGAAGAGGATTGGGAGAATGTCATATGGTCAGATGAAACCAAAATATAACTTTTTGGTAAAAACTCAACTGTTTGGAGAAGAAAAAATGCTGAGTTGCACCATACCTACTGTGAAGCATGGGGGTGAAAACATTATGCTTCAGGGCTGTTTTTTGCAAAGGGACCAGGACGACTGATCCGTGTAAAGGAAAGAATGGATGGGGCCATGTATCGTGAGATTTTGAGTAAAAACCTCCTTCCATCAGCAAGGGCATTAAAGAGTATGTGATGAAAATTACAGGCCTCTTTCATCTTTTTAAGCGGGAGAACTTGCACAATTGGTTGCTGACTAAAAACTTTTTTAAACCCACTATTTTTGGCTTATTTGCAGGTACAGTTTTTTTTGCCAACACGGAGAAATAACTGCTAATTAGGCGTTTAAAATTTCATCCAATTGTATGTACTGGGGTTAGAGAGAAAATATAGGTTGATATTTAGAAACTAGATTTTTAGATTTGAGTGATGCGTGTCCATGCTAAACATTTTCTGCTGTTCCATCTGCAGTGTTTTCAAGCATGGTACTATGCGGTTGCTAGGTGGTTACTTACTAGCCCAAGTAATGAATGAGTCCTTAACCCCAAATATGAATATAGTATATAGTAAGTACAAAATATATGTACCTTAGCAACCACAACGAAATATACAGTAGATCAATCCTTTTACTAATTCTAAATAGTCTTAGTAGTATTTAATGTCATGGATCTTGGGGACCTTAATTCATTTTACTTCTACCCTCAAATAGATTATAGAATACATGTATTAATGTGGACATGAAACCTGGTGGTTGTGTATTTGAAATAATTAGTATTATCAATGAAGTTCTTTAAGGATTTCAGAAACTAAAAAGCTTGTCAAATGTGCTTTTAGAAAAGTTTTTTTGTGTGTGTGTTTATGTGTGCCCTTGTTTATATTACATTGTGGGGACCAAATGTCCCCATAAGGATATTAAAACCTGAGATGACCTATGTGGGAACCAGCCAGTGGTCCCCACTTTTCAAAAGGCTTATATATCAAACAGGATGAGTTTTTTTGAGAAATTAAAAATGCAGAATGTTTCCTGTGATGGGTCTAGGGGCAATGTAGGGGAATAAAAAATACGGTTTGTACGGTATAAAAACCATTACGTCTATGGAGAGTCCCCACAAAGATAGTGAACCAGACGTGTGTGTGTGTGTGTGTGTGTGTGTGTGTGTGTGTGTGTGTGTGTGTGTGTGTGTGTGTGTGTGTATGCTTTGTGAAAATGTAATTGGAATTAAACCAGTAGAAGACAGATGATTAGATTTGGCATACTCTGAGGACATAGAGAGGAAAAAAGTTTCAGCAGAGAAGGAAGAAGGAATGACATAACATTTTAATGATGTGAACAATTGTGAGAGGGGAGTAAAGAAAGAAAAAGAGGTGAAAACTGTTGGGTCACTGTAATGTAATAATGAATGTAACTGGCTCCATGTGACTCATATGAAAGGTACGATTCTCTGTGATGGTCAGTTTCCCTGCTCTTGCTGAGCTGCTTTTGATTATAAAGGAAGTGACTCTTGAAAAGCGGCTCCTGTGGATTTTAGACATCACTAATTGGCTAAGGGTGTCTGGGTGCCTGGATCTTGGGTGATCAATAAAACTAATCATTGAGCCTTTATGATATCCTGATTAATGTGTGATTGGAGATAGACCTCCTGCTTGTCTGCTCCCATTCATTGATTTAATGTGTTGCACATAGGGAAGAAAAAGAGGTTTCTAGTATTTTGCCTTTTGTGTAGAAAACTGCTATATGAGAATATTTGTGCATAACATAAAAAGCCAAAACAGGTACTGAAAGGTATTTACTTGTTCTTGTTCGGCTTTTGTGATCCAAATTACAGTTATTTTAGCATATGCCATGACTGCTGGTTTCTTGAAACACTCAGGCATTTAGCTCCATTCTGTGGCAGCTGTTTTGCTGAATACAAACTTTCCATTTTTAAAATAAATACAGAACATTTCCCCACACTTTATGAATGTGATGTGTTTGTAACATTCTCTTCCCTAAAAGGACAAAACACAAATTCAATCACTACACAATTTGCCAAAACTGAGTTATAGCTGAAATTGGATCTCGTAGACTGTGAAATATAGGGTTGACTTGACTATGGCTTATATATAATAATATTCAAAAAAGTATTTAGTCAGCCACAAATTGTGCAGGTTCTCCCACTTAAAAAGATGAGAGAGGCCTGTAATTTTCATCATTGGTACATTTCAAAAAATGAAAAATCCAGAAAATCCCATTGTCTGTTTAAAAAAAAAAAAGATTGTATGTGCAAATAAGTATTTGGTCACCTACGAAAGACAAGATTTCAGGCTCTCATAGACCTGTAACCTCTTTAAGAAGCTCCTCTGTCCTCCACTCATTACCTGTATTAATGGCACCTGTTTGAACACGTTATCAGTATAAAAGACACAACCTCAAACAGTCAGACTCCAAACTCCACTATGGTCAAGACCAAAGAGCTGTCAAAGAACACCAGAAACTAAATTTTAGACCTGCATCAGGCTGGGAAGACTGAATATGCAATATGTAAGCAGCTTGGTGTGAAGAAATCAAGTGTGGGAGCAATTATTAGAAAATGGAAGACATACAAAACCACTGATAATCTCCCTCAATCAGGTGCTCCATGCAAGATCTATCCCCATGGGGTAAAAATGATCACAAGAACGGTGAGCAAAAATCCCAGAACCACATGGGTCGTGGGAGAATTATTTACAAGTATTTTATCATCAAAGCCATTTGTGGGTCCTCCACAAATCTCTCCACCATCAAACGTTGCTGCTCTTCGTCTTGTATAATCAATATCTTGTATCTTTTGAGAGAGCATTAAACGTAACGCTTTCTCAAAAAAGGATTTCAAAAAGGTTTGAAGTTATGACACCAGTGGGGTTGTCCTAAAGTTAAGACAGCTTTTTGTTTTTTTTCGGTCGAGGATGCTTCTGTAATACCTGTTTCCTATTCATAGTTAAGATAAGATTATTCACTTAAGAAAAATCATTCTGTAATAGCTTTTGTCCTAAATGTGGTCCAAACTGAAATTGCCATGGTTACCAAACAGATAAGATAGGATCTAGTTAAGATGTTTCTGTAATAAGCCCTCAGGGGTCCAGCAGCAACACTGCATGAACCAAAAGAAAGGTTGAAACTTCCAGAAGATCAAAATTCCAACACGATCACATGAGAATGCATATCGAGTGTGCAATGTCGTGGAATGTATATGCATATGCATATGGTCATAAAGTGTGTATCATATGCACGCGAAAAACTGTGTACCATATGCACGACAATTTTTTTTTTTTGCTCATGCCAAAACTATCATATCAATCTTCATCCTCATCTTTGATCTCACCCTCTCTCTCTTACTGCCGGATTGTCACTATGACCTCATCTTCCTCATCACATGACACCTCATACTTACCCTCATCAGTTGTAGTATGCATATTACTATTGTTATACATGCATTACAATATTGTGCAGAAATGCAAATATATTTAGAGAATTACAACTATTTTACAAATTTTTCTCATGTGTATACATTCCACAACATTGCACATTGATGTTTTATTTTATCACATTTTCCAAAATCTCCAAGAAAGAGAAAAGAAAATAGATCATAATTGCAACATTTAACTAAAACCATATAAAGTGTGTGTGTGTGTGTGTGTGTGTGTGTGTGTGTGTGTGTGTGTGTGTGTGTGTGTGTGTGTGTGTGTGTGTGTGTGTGTGTGTGTGTGTGTGTGTGTGTGTGTGTGTGTGTGTGTGAGAATGTGTCTTGACGAGTTAATAGGAGAAAACAGTACTAATGGAGGGAGGAAGGATCTTTGAAAAATATTACATATACTCCCATCCGCTTCTTTAATTAGGGTCACATGCATAAAAAAGAGGCTCTCAGCTCACTCTAATGGTGCTGGCTAATGATTCACTTAAGCAATCCTGCTCTCTTCCTTTCCTTCAAAATATACTGTAATCGTGCACCGCAGGGGACTGTGAAATACCGCACCATGATTTTTTCAATATAACAATAAGAAAGAAAGAAAGAAAGAAAGAAAGAAAGAAAGAAAGAAAGAAAGAAAGAAAGAAAGAAAGAAAGAAAGAAAGAAAGAAAGAAAGAAAGAAAGAAAGAATAATTAGGGAGGCATTACTGCTCTATTTGTTGAATGGGATCAAATGCCATACAATGCATGCTGTGTTTGCCAGAAAAAGCTACTTGTAAGTGGCTCTCGAACAGAAGGGAAAATTGACTTGATCTGCAATTGCATCATCAATACTATAATCTCTCTGCCTTCAAGATGGAAACGAGTACTGTTAAATAGATATATTACATCAAAGTTGCTTTCAAGCTTGCACAAACAGGTGAATATTGCAGAGAGAGATATATCACAAAATTATGATGCAAACCTATACATGCACACTTTGGAAGCAATTGGAAAATAGGCGGTGTAATTTACACGGCCATGCAGATGGGCACCTCAGGGATCTAATCATGCATGTCTGAAACCTCTCAGCCTCCAGAAAGTAATTCTGCAATCATATGTGTGATGTCTGCGAGCATTGGTATGAGGCGTTATGTGTGCGTGGAAATCACTCAAGCTTCAGCCAAACTGAATAACAACACTGCACTAAATAAAACTGTAAAATTAACTGCGTTTGTAATAAAGAAAACAGTTGATATGAAGGAAAAAGAAAGAAAGAAAGAAAGAAAAAACATTTGTATGAAAGCCCAGTTAAATGGAGCTGATTAAATATGTTTGGAAATGAATAACATGAAAAGTAATCTAAACAAAATGGAATTTCACCATCTATGCATGATTTTGATGTAAATGTGAATGATTTATCCATGCATTTATACTTTTTTTATTTATTTTTTTAATTCAAGCTTGTGGTTTTTAATCAGAATGTAATAAATCGTGCTTCTGGTGAAAATGGCACTCCTCTCTAGTCACTTATGCCAGACATCTCCAATCATTTGGTCTGCTTAAATAAGAGGAAAAGCAATGGCCCTCAGAGACTGACTGGCCATTGGGCGATATAGAGTACATTGTGACTCATTTGAATTGAACAAACTCTGCACTATTCTCCTATGAGAAGTTATAAGGCTCACTCCAGTAGCGTAGCACACCAAAATTAAGCCTGCCACCCCAATTGCCAATTCAACATTGACCTTAAAGTCACAGTTTAGTATTGGATTTAGGCATGGGCAACATGGGCATCTTGCTATGGGGCTCAAAAAGTGAAATAGTTTTTTGTGGGTTTTTGTTTTCTTTTCATTTAATATTGCTCCTTTGCATGTCACGTCAATGGCATCATGTCACAGTGTGGGTCAATTAACCTTGTTGCAGTGGGCTACCTATTTCTGGTACGGGATGGGGGTGGGGGTGACATTCACAAGACTTGAACATAAGGTATGGGTAGCTGGGTAATCTATCATTAAAAAATATATCTTTTTTTTTTTTTTTAAGCAACAACAAAAAAAAAAAAAAACATATTTTTTTCCATACAGATTCAGTTGAAACCTAGAACATTTTTATGCATATTTATTTATTTACTGGTATAAATCTATGTCTTCTAAAGCATATGGTACGGTGCTGCCTCCAGGCAACATAGTCTATTTAGGATTTTTTTTAATCAAATGAAACACCAATTTATTGTTCAAGCCTATCTCAGGGAAGAAGAACTCCAATACTAATCAATGAAAGTCCAAAATGGGTCACTTGGCCCACAGGTGTCCATTTTGTGTCCTGTTTCAGCACATGGGAACAGGTCACATGGCTCCATATTTTCTCCAATAAAAAGGGCATTTTCACAAATTTTCATTCAGTTATTTACCCACAAAAATATGAATCAACTTTACTAGTAAGTAAATAAATGGTTTCCGGCAGCAAATCTAATCTCCCCGCGAGTGTCGTCTAGCAACTCTCAATACCCTTCTGAGCTGTAATCACCTAACTCTTGCCGGGCCAATCACATCGTGTATAGAGTCGGTGGGCGGAGCCATAACGACGACGGCCGAGTTGGGTTTGCGTGCTTCTAGTAAACACAGAAACTGGAGAACGGCGGTCTTTCAAATCAGCTCTGACTGCGACTCTGGAAGACTTGGAGTTAAGCTTTTCTGAGAAAAGAACAAAGAACGGCACTGAAATCTTTCTTAAAAAGGGAAGATGTGTTCTGAGTTTTGCTGACCGGATACGGTGAATGTTTAATCTATCAACTAGCTCCGCTTCACCTTCGTTGCTCTGGTTGGTGTAGCTCTATCCTATCACGTGCAGAGGGAGTTTGAAAGACAACCGTTTATCCCGCCCCTCGAATTGAGCCCTGTCTCTGGTGAGTTTCCAGACCAAACATCTTGATGTGGGTCTGGCTTGTCAGGCTAATATTTTAGAGTAAATAACAAAAAACTGTGTGTTGCCTCAAGGCAACATTGTACCATAATGGAATCGCATAAGGCCATACCAGTACACTTGGCTGGATACAAATATAGTATATTTGTAAGGGAAAATAGTTGTAATTCTCTAAATATATGTGCATTTTTCCACAATATTGTAATGCATGTATAAAAATAGTAATATGCATACTACAACTGATGTAAGAGAGAGAGGGTGAGATCGAAGATGGAGATGAGGATGAAGATTGATAAGATAATTTGATATGATCATTTAATGTGATAACTTTATGTAGTAACTTGATGTGATTGCTTGATGTAATCGTTTGGTAATACTTGTGTTCCATGATGGTACAATATTGCCTGAGAGCAACAGCTGAATTTGAAATGTTACTTTTTATTAAATATAAAATTTGTAATACATTATAAACTGGATAAATGTGTTTGTTCAGGTGCCTGGTTAAAGAAATTGATATTTTTAATAAATATATTTATGTTTAAATTAGTTTGTTGTGGTACAAAATGAATACTTTAATGAAACTTTAAAATAAATAAATAAATACAAAATACAATACAAAAATTAGGCAAATTTCTATTGCTATTGTTAAAGTGTCTTATTTTAAGCAGGAAAAACACCACAAATAAATCTTCCCTCATTGAAATTATATTGTGCACCATAGAGGGTTAATAAAGGGTCTATAGAAAATTATTTTCAAAAAGTCTACACATTCTTACTAAATGTAGGCCTATTTTTTTCCCTTTTTTTTCTTTCCATTTTACTTATTTAGTGTTTTTCTTTCACTTTAAAGGCCCTAATCAGACCCTCCAAGGAACGTGTAAGTCAGGTGGACTTGATTTTTTCCATTGCAGATTTTGGTTAAATTGTATGTTAAAAATATACAATAATATATTACATTGCATTACAAGTTGCATCTCGATAATCATAAATTAAAATTTATAAGTGAACATATTTGGAATTGGTGAAAAAAAGAATATTGAACACTAGACCACCCCACATTTAATATATATATATATATATATATATATATATATATATATATATATATATATATATATATATATATATATATATATATATATATATATATATATATATATATATATATATATATATATATATATATAGTCAAGCATATACAGTACTATTAAAAGTCTTAGGCATGTTAGTATTGTTAAACACAGAAAAAAGGGTTTTACAACAGTTATTTATATATGTTGATGTAGTGCGTCAGCAGGAAATATCAGTTTACATTTCCAATCCATTACCATTAATTGTAATAATGTAATCCGGTGAATTCATACCGGCTGTTGTCAGACTCTTTGTACATACACAAATCTCACTGGATTATTAGAATTATTACACCTTATTATATTATTAAAATTAATGGCAAAAGGAATGTTTGGAAATATAAACTGATATTTCCTACTGACACTACAGCAAGAAATATACTTAACTGGCTTAAAACATTTTTATGTGTGTGAGAAAATACTAACGTGTGTCTATGACTTTTGCAGAGTAGACTCGGGTGCAGAGCAATGGGCATTTTATTAAAATTTGAAATTAAACAAAAACAAACCAACACTACCCCCCTTGGGAAAGCTCTGAATCCAAAACACACCGGCTAAGCACAGCAGAAAAAGGCTTGACAAGGCAGGGAGCAGGACACGACAGTGACACCGGTTTTATACCACACGGACAAGCAGTGCGGAGGCAGCGCAGAAGCTGTGCGTATACAAAAGCAAGAGCAGCACGCGCCCATTGTGCTTTCCCACTGGCAGCCTTTGTCACGTGCAGCTGAACCGCGGCTTGGGTACTGCAAATGCAGACGAGTATCGTCCATCCCGTCACCTTTTCCGGTGTTCTCCTCCGACTCCTGTCTGTTTCATGCTTTGATTTATGTACAAACCAAACTCTGGTCAGGCCAATCACATCGTGTATAGAGTCGGTGGGCGGGGCTTAACATACTAACGGCAGAGTTGTGCTTGTGTGCTACTAGTAAACACGTAAACTGGTGAACAGCGTCTTTCGAATCAGCTTTAACCGTGACGCTGGAAGACTTGGAGCTGGGGAAGTCAGTAGTGATTCGGCATCTGGGGGGGGGGGGGGGGGGAATGGATACACCGCTCTGCAGTCATTTGAAAGTGATTGCAGTACCAGTTTTGGCCACAATCTTACCTACACTTCCTTTAACATAGGCGCCGAAAAAAAAAAGAAAAAAAAAAGTGCTGCCTACGCTCTGCTAACGCGTGCAGTGTGAAACCAACCTAACACTGTGAACATTGACAACAAACTGGCACAGGGCAGAGCACACAGGGAGAATAGTTAAGGGAGTAAACAAGGAGGGTAAGGAGGGACAGCTGATGTGGCAATTGAACCAATAATCAGGTAACAAGGGGACAGGGTTAAGACAATCCGCTTGTTAAGTCGTGACGTAAGGAACGCCGTTTCCGGGTCCAAGCCTCAACTCGTTTCACTTGAGAATGCCATTGACGCCCGTTTATGAGCGCAATTTATTCATATTAAACATCAAACGTTTAAAAAAGTTTAACATTTTAAATACTTACAGTCTACACAACAGTCTCTGTGCTCACAGCGTCACATACATTAATATTTTAACGATTTAAAAAAGATGAATCACTGTCTGGTCATCTAGAATTTTGGTATGGAGAAAAAGGTTATGATTATAGCTTTTTTTGTAGTATCACACATTGTGTGTGTATATTAGCAACGTTTGTAGTTTTTCTTGTGGTATAAGATAGAGCGTTTGGACCCGGAAGCGCTGCCGCATGACGTCAGCCTTAACAACCGGATAGAGAGGAGAGCACACAGCACATTGAAACAAACATGACAAGCCATTTGCTCACACCAAACATGACAAAAACACGAGCACATGGCCAGTGTACACAATAACAAGCCATGTACTCAAAAAAACCTGACTCGAACATGCCGCCAATGAGAGCGTTCAATCAGAGCGTGACACAAATAGAAAAGTGTACGGCCCGAGCGAAACTCGAAACCGCACACTCATGAGACGAGACCAGAAAACAACAGAAGACAAACACAGGATGCATGAATGTGCAAACACCGACACAGAAGGGAAACCAAACTAGACCGTAGTACCAGGATTCGAACGGCACGCTCTGCACACAAACCTCACATGGACAGAAGACTGTACAGCCTGAGCAAACTTGGATCCGCACACTCACAACAACAAGACAGAAGGAGCAGAGCTCTGTCACCAAACCAAGCATAAACAGACCGAAGTGACAGAACCCTGACAATATGTGCATTTCTTAGACCAACCAAGACGTGACATTTAGAAAAAAGGAAATGTTTAATACCAGTTCTGAATGGGCCCTGAACATGTGGTTACTTTTTAAATATAGATGATCACACTGCTGTTTTGAGGCTACATGGCCCTTCAGAGCCGCAACTTACAGTCATTCACATTCAGAACTTTTGCAAAAATGCAAAACCAAAATAATCAGGTTACTTCGACAGTAACATTCAAAGATTTTTGCCAGCAGCAACAAAAGAACACAAAAAAGTACTGTTTACTCTGTTATCTAGCTATCTGTGTTATCTCCCTAGATTATTATTATGTAAATGAGACACAACCAAAGCCTACTTTATTTCAGTAAATGTGACTGTTAAGCACTAAATGGCTGTGGTATTTGAATTCATGTGATTTTAAGGTTCATGCTGATATGGCGTTCTTGAATAAATTGGAAATCAAGCAAAAGAAAGTCGAGGTGTGAGCGCATGAGTAAGCCTGAGGATGAGCGTGCACACATATCTTTGGACGAGTGTGCTCTTCTCATGCTCTGTCTCCACGGAAACCAGACAATCCAACATGGCAGCCTGCCAAAGCACGCCTCCCTGCGTCTCTCCGTCTTTTTCCCATTAAACACACCATCCCACTGTTTCTAAACTAGGTCACTACACCTCCGCTACTCCCTCCATCCCTCCTCTCCCACCCTAGCCTTCCTTTATCTCTCACTCCATGCGAGCATCTCTATTACCATAACCTCCTCTTCTCTCCATCGCTTTGCCTCTTTCTTTTCTCTTGTTCTTCCTCTGTCTCTTCCATTTTATGCAGTCAAAGTTTAAGTACTTTACAGGCTTGACAACTTGAACCACTGCTACAAATGCCCCCAAGCAGTAAAAAATACATGACAGAGTGAGAGAGGAGGAGAGGGATGAAGTCAAGGGTCTCTCTCTTCTTTTTAGACATTCATTACATAGCTCTACTACTGATAGCTCACTCTTGCCCTTTTGCTCCATTTTCAACTTTCAACCTTTTCTCCCCCGCCTCTTCAGGTACATTTTTTATCCTCCTAAATCCTTCATATTATCCTTTTTAACCTCATCTTTGGCATCCTTTCACTTTCCCATCTCCCTCTCTTTCTCCTCTTCCAGCTTCCTACCTACGTTCAAAAGACTCTATTAACGGACATCCACACAGGCAGGGATTTGAAGCGACAAAACGACCAGAAGTCTTTTATTTTCCATGAGAGTTGGCAGTTTCCAGTAACATGAGTGACAACGACTGTGATGTGGGCGTGTCCAATGATAAGACGGTTGAGAAGTAGACACTTTATGCAAAAAACAGAACCAAAACTACTAAAATTTGAAATGTATTTATTAAGAGGAAAAGCCCTTTAGATATGATGTCTCTTTTTCGAGGGGACCTCATCAAAAAAGAGATTATATATATATATATATAATACAAAAAACAAGTATTGTTTCAACTAAGATGGGACATTTGAGGAAATGCATTTATAAACAAACTGCTACCAATGAAGCTGTCGTCTAGCGTTTAGTGAAAGAAGATTCAGTGACTGACACATTTGACAATAATGGGTTCTAAATTTACATCTCAAAACAAATCTGCAGAGACTATTGTAGATCACATTCAAAGGCTTAAGATTTGCATCAGCTGTGTTCATATAAACAACATCTGCAAAATGAATTATAGGCAATAATAGTTCAATTCAATTTTCCTTTTTTACCTAATCTGTTTTGTAAAACAATTAATTGATCGGTATAGTATTCTTAAGCTACAATTTAGATTTTTTTACAATGGAATCAATATAAGGTCTGCAAGTAAGTTGGGAATCGAGCCAAATACCCAGATGTTTAAACTTCTTAACATTCTCTAGAGGTATACCAGCCATAAATTTAACCTCAAGAAAAATATTTTGCTTGCGCTATGCAGATCTGGTTGCAAAAAGGATGCTATAAGACATATTTTTGTTCAATAAAAGCTAATTAGAAGAAAACCATGTTTGAATAAGATTGAAATCTGATTGAAGTGAGGTTTGAATCCTAGATATATCATCATGAGATGTACACATAACTGTATCATCCAGACAGTCTGAGCATATTTGTGGTAAATCATTTATAAAAATGGAAAATAAAAAGGGGCCAAGGGAGGAACCCTGAGGGACACCCGTTTCCATTATTCTAGGCTGGGAGAGAGCAGCATTAAAAGACACGCTTTGACGTCTGTAATGAAAATATGAATTAAACCACAGAACAGCTGATTTAGAAAGAGCAAGAGCATATAGTTTGTCAAGAAGAATATAATGATTAACCATGTCAAACGCCTTAGTAAGGTCAATAAAACGTGCACCAGTATGCTGTAAGGGCTGTTATTGTAGCGTGATAAATTAAATAAATCACATAGTGGAAAGATATGATTTGAGAAGCAAGTTTAATAAACTTAATGTCTAGACCATCAAGACCAGCGCCAATAGAACATTTTATTTCTGATATTGCCTGTTGGACATCAGAAGGATGAATTGTTAAAAATGAAAAAGTATCGTTCACAAAATGTGTTGTGTTAGAATAAGAAAAATCAGATGATGACGAGCACCGAACAGAAGAAAGGTGCTGGTTAAAAGCATTGGCCATTGAAATAGGCTCAGTAATAATATTATCATTAACTTTAAGTTTAGAAGGAAGATTTGTATTGGTTTCTTCCAAAATTACTTAGGGTTTTTAAAGTTCTCTAATAATGAGTACTTATAGTCGTTCGATTTTGCATTCCTTGTTTTAGTCATACAGGCATTTCTTAGTTCTTATATTCCGGCCAATCAGCATCGTCTGATTGAATATCAAATATCAAATGAATAACAAATAAACCTTTACCTATAATGCATTTTCAAAATATAAATAGACAGGGAGAAATGGGCAAAGTGGAAGAAAGAGCATATCACAGAGACATTTACAAACATTTACCCACACACACACAAACATATATACACACATACATCCATGCATGCACACAAACACACTAATGACAATGATGCAAAGTGGCCACTACCAATGGAAGTGAAGACAATGGAGCTCTTGTGAGTCAAGTGTAGGGAAAAGTGGTTGATTTCATTATATGATTTATCTAAGTTAGATAGGCTCTGTTTACACTGTCAATGTTTGGGTTTGAAAACCACATTTACTTACAGATGTGAGTCTCAAAACGTCCTGCTTGCAGTTTACAATAGCTGCTCAAGTACTGTCTATATGAAGGAGTAATGGGTTTCACACAGATTATATTTGTGACTATATCATCATAGTGACAGTGACTGCAGTAATATCGATGATGACATTGTAAAAAAAAAAAAAAAAAAAAACACTGTAAAGCCTTATCTCATTTAAAATGACAGTTTAGTCGATGCCTGTATACATCTGTCAGAACTTTATTAAAATACAGCAGCTTTATATCTGAATGAGAGCTAAGAAATTGAGTTACGTGCAGACCATAAAACCGAAGCAACTCTGGTGGAAGACGGTGATCTAAAAAAGTTACAAAAACTCATAAATCACAGAACATATTATGAACTCAAATACAGGACCGACAATAGCATTCTGCTGCTGTATGAACGTGGCCATACAGGGAAAGGACAGACAAGGTGATAGTTAAAGAAAAGCGCACAGGCTGAGAAATTTATGGATAAGTTGTAGATTTCAAAAAGTGCATCAAAGTTTGAGATAAATACTACAAAATACTGACAAACGTTAAAGCAAATTGATTTACAACCATCCCCTCTTTCTCTCCCTCTATTATAAACAATGATGAGTGAAAAACTGTAATGTTTGGCAATCTGCACCAATTTCTATACACTTTCCCCAGAAAGTTTACTTTATTTCGATCAGGTTTTCAAAAACTACCGTTAGCCACTAGCCTAGATGCCAGACGAACTCAGCCCCGCCCACAACATTTGAGCTCGGGCAGTTCGGTGTGGACTTTATCCATAGAGGAGTAATTATGCCCAAACGGAAACTGTTCGGACCAAAGAAATCAACATAATCATCCACGTCATCTAAGGCGCTTGGGTTGAATTTGTTTTAATCCTTAATGGAGAACTTTTTCTTATATGCATTCAGCTTCGCTATTTCTCCCAGAATTGATGAACGTGTTGATAAGTACTCTGTGAATCCTTATTTATTTTTTTTTTACAACACCGGCAAAGATCGTTTACACTAATCTTTTTCTCTAACGTTTATTCCAGCGTGAGTGCAGACAGGGTTGCCAGGTTTTTACAACAAAACCCGCATAATTGAGGTCGCTTCAACCCGCGGACATGGAAAACAACACATGGCAGTTGAGTTCTGTTGACATTTGACAACTAACGTTAAGCGTCGCTTCATTGCTCTGATTGGTTGTAGGTCTATCCAGTTGAGGTCTTTCCTGGTTCGGCTGAAACACTCCCCATAATTAAAGCCCAATGGAGCAGTATCAGACTGGAAATACAACATGGGCTCAGGAACACTTCCAAAAAACATTGTCGTGATCTCAATCCACCATGCCATTTGCCGTTGCTGGCTAAAACTTTCTAGGTTAAAAAAATAAGCCATATCTGAACATGATCCAGAAGCACAGACGTTTTCTCTGGGCCAAGGCTAATTTAAAATGGACTGTGGCAAAGTGGAAAACTGTTCTGTGGTCGGTCGAATCAAAATTGGTAGTTCTTTTTTGGTTATGTCATCCCGACTAAAGAGGACAAGGACAACCCAGGTTGTTATCAGCCCTCGGTTCGGATGCCTGTATCTCTGATGGTATGCATGAGTGCATGGGCAGCTTACACATCTGGAAAGGCACCATCAAAGCTGAAAGGGATATCGAAGTTCTAGAAAAACATATGCTCCCATCCAGACGTCTCTTTCACCCATAGAAAACATTTGGACATAATAAAGAGGAAGATGTGACAAAGAAGACCTAAAACAGTTAAACAATTAGAAGCCTGTATTAGACAAGAATGGGACAACATTCCTATTCCTAAACTTGAGCAACTTCTCTCCTTAGTCCCCAGACGGTTGCATCTATCTATCTATCTATCTATCTATCTATCTATCTATCTATCTATCTATCTATCTATCTATCTATCTATCTATCTATCTATCTATCTATCTATCTATCTATCTATCTATCTATCTATCTATCTATCTATCTATCTATCTATCTATCTATCCATCCATCCATCCATCCATCCATCCATCCATCCATCCGTCCATCCGTCCATCCGTCCATCTCATGAAATTTAAAATCAAATTGATCGATCGATCTATCTATCTATCTATCTATCTATCTATCTATCTATCTATCTATCTATCTATCTATCTATCTATCTATCTATCTCTCTCTCTCTCTCTCTCTCTCTCTCTCTCTCTCTCTCTCTCTCTCTCTCTCTCTCTCTCTCTCTCTCTCTCTCTCTCTGTCTGTCTGTCTGTCTGTCTGTCTGTCTGTCTGTCTGTCTGTCTGTCTGTCTGTCTGTCTGTCTGTCTGTCTGTCTGTCTGTCTGTCTGTCTGTCTGTCTGTCTGTCTGTCTGTCTGTCTGTCTTAGAGTGACCAGATCGTTATTTATGTTTTTCATTTTAGTTAACTAATGACCCTAGTTAGAGCATTCTGCAATATAAACGGCCACTATGACCATCAATACAATCACAGTGATTAAAAAACACTGTATGTAGTTACACAAGCTTCTTTTTCTCTCTCTTGTCCTCCCTTATCCCCTACATTTCCCAAGCCACCAAACACAGTTAATCACCCCATGTATAGAAGATTAAGCTGTAACTCATACTAGGCCCTTTGGCCTATAACTACACTCAAGTGCTCTACTGTGTACAGTGTAAAGGCATACTTAATTGCACGAGTCTGTGTTGGTGTTTTTCTAATATGTGCGTCATGACTATAATAAATTGGACTCTGCATTTTAACACAGCAGGCAAATCAGTGGCATTCATGGCCGCTGCTTTTGATTCCATTGAATAATTAACGTGCCTTTGTCAGCCGGGGCTTTTTTAACGAGGAGAGAAACCTTTGATCCAACCTCGTGGACTGATCACTCGTTGTGCGAGACGTGCCGCACACCCTGCGTGACCTCATCATTGCTTCTGATCATTGCATCCTTTCTGCCTTTTCTGTCCTCCTCATTCACTTCCTTCATCACTCATTCTTGTCCTGCTCCTTTTGCTCTAATTATGTTCAACACCACGACTCAGCACTTTCTTACATAATGCCTTTTTATAATGACTTGTGGCAGGGCTTCAACTTACTGCTCAGTGTGGACGCAGATTGGACCAACACATGAAAAACATCACAGACAGTGTCTTCAAAGATCCGCTACACATTAGTATTTGCATATAGCACACAGTACAACATACAAACATCATCATGGGGCTAGCAACATCGAGATTCATGGGCTCGTTTCCCCAAATTATAAGCTGTATACCTCAAATGTAATGTACTGTAAGTCACTTTGGATAAAAAAATGTCAGCCCTTCGGCAATGTAAAGGTAACATTATGACCTAAAATGACCCTGTCGCCGGTTTACCACTGTTCCTTCCTTGGACACTTTTGATAGATAATGACAACTGCAGACCTGGAAAACACCCTACCAGAGCTGGAGTTTTGGAGATGCTCTGACCCAATCATGTTTCACTGACCCAAATGTTCACTTGCTGCCTAATATAACCCACCCAATAACAGGTGCTGTGATGAAGAGATAATCAGTGTTATTTACTTCACTTGTCATAATGTTATGACTAATCGGTTTAATTTAAATATTGTATTTTATATTTAAATAGAACATTTTAATAATTATTTAAAAATAATTTATTTTAATTTAAATAAATAAAACAATAAGGTGAATTGATGATATTGATGAACTGGTGAATTGATCCATTGTTTGAGTGTTTAAACATTTCTTTAAACTCAAAATAACATTGTTAGTGAGGCAAAATTGTGCCAAAATCACAAACTTGTTAAAAAAAAAATGCTACAAAGTTGAACCTGTCATTGCAAAGACAGCAACCATGATGTGAATGGTTTGCAAAATCACTGGTCACTGCTGTATTGTGTTCTCACCCCTTCACTTATTTCTCAAAGTATCATAGTAATCAGAGCCATAAAACTAAAGAATACAAAGGCATCATCAGGAACCCTTGACAGCAATCATTTTACTGCAGAGCAGGTAATCAAATATTAGTGCCGCTTGACGGGGTCTGATAACAAAGCTGTCAGCAAACAAAGTTTTGATTTTGAAGATGATGAAACAATAGTTTTGAGAGTAATGATTTGAATGACCAGATGCTGAATGTATCGTGGAAATGATCCCTGTGTTCCAAGATCCAACAGAATATACATTTCGCAATTGTTATTAAAATATCAGGACAGTTTTCATCAGTTTAGAGATCCATCCATGCTATATATATACAGTCCGAGTTACTTAAAACCTGAATAAGTAACAATATGGGGAAACATTCATGAATTTAACATTTGGGTTACATTTGCAAATGTTTTGATGCTGCTCTGTCGCATACCGTATATGCTTTATTCATTTTGGATTTTGATGCCTGGTCTAAAGGGAAAAAGTGACTGTGTGTGTTTTTATAAAAATTTGCCGTAGCAGGTACAAATTACTACACTTTCCAGGTAAAATGATCACAATCACTAGTTGTGAAATAGTGAGACAAAGGCTTAATAACAACTAATAAAGTCTGTTTCTTACAAAAAGCTATTATAAGACTTCAAAAGACATGCAAAGCATGAGTTACCCAGAAAGGAGCAGCCTTAGGGTAAGTAGAAAATGAAACATTTTTAATATTGTGTAACTATTACAATAAAAGTATTTTGTTGTATACCTACTGCCTGTTGCCTCTAGCTCTACTGGTGGAGTCCCAGGAAATGGGGGGGGGGGGGGGGGGGGTATTTCATGCATACTGAGCTTTTTACACTTTTAAAGACTTCTCTTTTAAAGATTCTCATGCTAAACATGGACAAAGTTTCAAAAAATAAGTCAGAAATACTCCTTCAGGTTTCTCACAAGTTTCAGAAAGTTTTTTCTTTTCTTTTTTTGAGTATGGGTCTGTGTGACGTAAAATGGAGCAGAATGTCCTTGGACGGGCCCGTAGGGGCTCTTCTCCCAGAAGGGGGTGCGAGACCAGAGCGAGAGAGCAAATAACCATAAACGTGCACACCCATAAACGTGCTTTCCCAGGATGTCATTCGATAAAGAGTAGGGGTGTAACCCCGGCATCCTGGCCAAATTTGAGTGCCTAAAAACGTATATGTAACGTATTATTCTTATTCTTACTCTTATACATATTCTTATTTGCTCGGCTTTAGGAAGGCCGGCGGCTGCACTGCAGTCAGAAGACTAAACATTGCGACCAAATAAACAATGTCACCAAAGAAGAGTTTTTGATGGAGCGGTCCCACTGATAAAGTTTCACGGTCGTGCTTTGGAAGCAGGCGGTGAGTAAAGCTTCAAATGTCTATGTTGTTAGTACATATCAGTAAACAACACGATCGTGTATAGTTAATTTACCAATCAAGAATGTGATGTATGGTGTGTCTTTAAATACATTTGTTTAGCTTTAGGTGTTGAACTAAATTGATTATTTCATATTAAACCTGTCACACAAAACTTGAATACGCAAATGCGCTACTATTCCATTGTTTTTCTATGTAAACACTAGTCTGACGTGCGCCCTCCCTTTAAATATGTCTAAACATGCTGTTGTAAATCTGATACCGTGTCCATATGTAGTTGTGGTTAAATTCAAAAATGCATTACTGCTGTTTGTGTTGGCTGATTTAAAAATAGATTATTTACTGATATGTTCTGCTTTTCAACCTTACTAAAGCCTCACATAACTGAAAATAACACCCCCCCCCACACACACACACTTTCTCTCTCCCGTCTACTTGCTTCAATGTCAATTTTCTGTCTCCCCTCAGAGTATGATGAAACTTTAAAGCTGACTGAGTGACTTTAACGTTCTATGTTGTTGTTCCAAGATTTCTCACTTTCATTTCAGAAGGTTTTACTCTGGGCATTTGGCTTGTCTCTTCTCCTCACCTGCTGTCTGTACTTGTTATTGTCTTGCAACCACTTGTACAATGAGTGACAATTCTTTCACTGAGATTTACAATTCTCTTTTTCATAATCCTTTACAATCACACTCTCATAGTTCATCCCTTATCATCTCTGATTATTCTCACTTCAATTACTTTCTAACTTAAAAAAAGCAAGCCTTTGTCTTAGTAAAAAAAGACATTAACATGAATAATGTAGACATCAGAGACAATGCACTATAACTTGTCTGTATTTCCTCTCTTTTGTCTAGTCTCACTCAAGACGCCAATGAGAAAAAAAAAAAAAGATGTTGCAGCCTGGTGCCATTACCATTAGTGCACTGTGCACTAGAGCTGTATAGAGGGATGTTCCATATGAGCACAAAACAATGCTTAAAGTGCTATATATAGCACAAATGTTACGTGAGAATTAGAATAACTAATGTTAAACACTATAAACTGTTTAGGTTACAGCTGCATCTGTCCCTGTAAAAAACTAAATTTGAGGTTACTGAACTCTGAAACCATGCCGTTTTTTGCAGACTGTTCTGAATAAATAAATCCCTGCATTCTCGACCATGCACATCAAACCAGAACAGGATTGACTGCATGTTAATAGGTAGCCTATTTTAAACATTGTTACTATTTTGAAAGACTGAACAGCAAGCAGTAACATGGCAAATTTCAATTGTCTCATAATTTATCAAGATTTGGTATGCAAAGTGAAAAAAAAAAGAATAAAAGCATCCACGTTTGCAGTAAAACAGCTAGTTATAAATGGGTGAATATTTGGCCATTTGTGATTATCATCTATTGTGACTACAGCCCTTAAGTCATTGTGTGCATTCAAATTTTAAATGTATTTTTTTAAATAAATGATTAGATCCAGGCAATAGAATTAGCAAAAATTTCATCAACTCTGGAATTCCCTGAGTGTTTAATCTTTGCCCTTACTGTTGCTAGTGTCATGCTCTACTGTTTGAGCTACAGGGATATTTGAAGCTAGACAGACAAATAGAAAGAGTCAGACAGACTGACTCACTGACTGAACAATCAATCCCGTGTGGAAGAGCCAGACAATAAATCTGTAAAGTACTCTGCAAGATCCACATATCATTAAATGAAAACAGGCAGGCCAGGTTCATTGGAAATATGTGCCTCTACCTAATTTTATATTTAATTTTATTTTTACAAAACTTCAAAATACACCTACACATACAATTCACTGCAGATTCCAGAGAGAATGCTTTGTGTGCTTATTATTTGTTTTTGTGTGGTTCCTTGCCCAAAAGTATTTTATTCAGGTACCATGAAAGGTCCAAGAATCACAACGAAAGAGCTCAAAGACGCAAACTAAAATGTCAGTTGCTTCAGCAGAGTTCTCTCACATTTGCCTATTTTACCAAAATCTGTTAAGTTTAGGGTAGTTCAGGTTTAGTGTAGATGGTATTGTGTCGCACCGGTCTCATGGAGGAGCAAGAGACTGGACCAGGCCTGGACTTCATGTTGTGTTTCACTTTTTAGAATTGAACTAACGTGAAGTGAACTTATTTTATTGTTTTATTATGTGTGTGCATGGCAGCTGTTCATGAGGGGCGTTTATTATTTATTTTTTTAAGTTGTTGAATGTTCGCCGGTTCCTGCACCCTTCTTCCCTGAACAAAGAACTGTATTAAAGGTATTTTATTTTAAAATGCTATAGAGCAGTGGTTCCTAAACTGGGGTATGTGAGGTGACAGAGGGGGTTTGCAAACAAAATGCTGAGTTTTGCCATTCATTTAATTCTATCATAATCTAAAATATTATTAAAATCGATCACGCATTATTAACAGGCAAAATGCCACCTCTAGTGTAATAACAGGAAAATAGTAGTGCTGTAAAAGGTCAAGTGCATGATATCCAAACAAATGACTTCATCTTTTGTGGTCAAAACTGATTGGGTCCACACAAGCAGCATGCATATGGTTGCATGCAGAGTATACTGCCTGAGCAAATTACGCGAAATCACTGTCGTTCTCGACAATGTACCTTTGTAAAAGTGGAGTTTTAGCACTTACTAGCATGAAGAACAAATACAGACTGTGCACAGAGATCAAGACTCAAACTCTCTTCAATACAAAAGCATACCCCACAGGTGTGAGTTCTTCTTCGTAATGCTGATAATATATATCAAGGAAGAATGCATTTTTTTTCCTGAATATCCACACCATTGCTAATGAGACTGACTGTCAAAACAGGCTCAGGCTCAGACAGCAGCATTAAAGGATTAGTTCACTTCTAAATGAAAAGTTTCCTGATATTTTACTCCCCCCCCCCCATCTCATCCAAGATGTTCATGTATTTATTTCTTCAGTTGAAAAAAAAAAGTTTTTTTGAGGAAGACATTCCAGGATTTTCTCCCTATCATAGCCTTCCATGGCAACCAAAATGGTGACGGTCCAAAAAAATGCAGTTTCAAAGCGCTTCGACAGGCTTCAGAGGCTCGGCATGATCCCAGACGAGGAACAGGGTCTTATCTAGTGAGACGATTAGTCATTTTCATATTTTTATATTTAAATTAATATACATTTTAACTCAAGTTGCTTATCTTGTGCTGCTCTGCTCTGTGCCAAGGATTGCGCAATTATGTCGGAAAGGTCACACCAGACATAGAAAGTGAACGTGTGAGGACTAATACAAACGTCTTTTACCAAAAACACTCAATCGTCGGGACACTATTTTTTTAACCTTTTTTTTTTCTTCCTAAAGGGCATTTGTATTAGTCTTCACATATGACACCCATTTTACTTTTTTTTGTTTTTTCACCTCATTCATATGCCAACACTAAAGTACAGACCTTTTTAAGGCCTATTCCAATTTCTATCACTTAGACCTTCACCTTCTCCTTTGTTTTGCGCATTCATGTGAAGGGGTAGGGGTGTCTCAATTCTCTTTTAGCTGAAGTGGTAGGGGTAAGGGCCAGAAAGCCCTTCAAACAAAGATATTTTTCAGGATCACTCTTTTAATGAAGAGGTATGTAGAATCCGTGTAGTGATGCTCCCACTCTGGGTCGATCACTTATGTGTTGCTTGGATGCCAGTTTCTCAGTAGACAGCCAGTGATGTGATAATAATAACTAATAAATTAATAATGCACTTAAAAAAAATCCCTGGTCATCCTTCATAACGCAGATTATATTTATTTCACGTATCGTCTGTAAACACTTGTGTCTCCAAGGCAACGACTGACTCGTTTGTATTACTGTTATCACAGCACCATAGTAAAAAATAAAACCATATCTGTACTGACCGGCTCGGAGCATTGTGGAATAGAACTGTTAACAAACAAGGAGAACAGTTGGGCCCGATGGAAAAGTGGCTTCACCAGTCTGGAATCTTCTGTATCATTCTGTATCGTCTTAGGAAACTGGATAGCTCATACGTTTTTGAACTGAAAACAAGCTCCATTTTCTTAAGTCAAAATACAGCGCAAAACTTTGGGAGTAGCAGAATTTGTTATACATTCTCGCGCTTGATTTCTGTTAGATATAGCCTACGCACTTCATTGCTGTTCGTTAAATGTTACAAATCACTTATAAAAGAAACGGGGGATGATGATGTGTAATGGTGTAGTAGTGGTGTCCCATTTTTTATGGGAATATTTTCACCCCTATGCCTTGCCACTCCGTTTCAAGGGGCAAGGGGCAAGGGGTAGGGGTAGGCGAAGGGGTATTAATTAGAATTGGGATTGAGCCTAAGTCTCGCTCTATAATTATGTCTGTTTGACAGACTCTGCTTATATTCTGGGGGCATGAGGAATCTTTTCAGTTGTAATCACATGGAAATTGCATCCTTTGTTAACACGTTGTAAAAAAAGAAAGAAGGTAAAACAACATCGGACAAGTTTGAAGTTGAAAATGGAGTGTTTTTGGTAAAAGGCGTTTGTATTAGTCCTCGTTAGCCTGGGTCGGTACGTCTGTCTACGTATAGCGTGACCTTTACAACATGATTGCGTAATCCTTGGCACATCAGCAGAGCAGCGCAAAATGACAAAATTAGGTTAAAAAGTATAATCATGTTTTTTTTATTTTTTTATTATTACCAATTAGGGCTGGGCGACATGAAGAAATATATCGTCTGGACGATAGAAAATGTCTATCGTTATATATAAGGCTCTATCGCTTACGCCACGATAAGGCGTTTACGGCAGAATTTTACGCCAAGATGCACCTCACGCCACGGCATGCCCATGCAGGCTGCAATACATAAACAAACATGGAGGAAGACGGTAGTAGACGCGGTTCAGACCAGGGTAATTCTCAGAGTAATTATGCCAGAGTGGTGGCATAAGCGCTCAAAACAAACTTCAGACACTGACGTTGCAACGGGCTTTTACGTGTGGCACACCATGTAAATTAGCCATATATTGAAATATTTTAATGGCAGGTGTAGGGATGGTGAAAACTAAACATTTACTTGACCGACCACCGAGCCTCATTAGCTGGTTGAAACCGGTTAACCGATTAGTTTAAAATATGCTGCGCTATTTGAAATAACAGCCGCGAGCCGCGCTCCCTCTCTCTCTCACACACACACACACACACACACACACACACACACACACACACACACACACACACACACACACACACACACACACACACACACACACACACACACACACACACACACACACACACACACACACACACACACACACACACACTGTCCTAGCGCTGCCGCCTCCCTTCCACTCACTTCACTATTTTTAAATCCCCCACAGCGCGAAACACGAATCCCACAAACGCGCCGCCGAGGAGCTTGTTTGTAATCTGAGGACAATGGCTCCTTAGTTTCGAAATGGTTTGGGTACAAGGTGATCGCGTTGAAAAGTTCGAGGTAGTGCTAACAATAATAAAGAAACGATCTACACCTTATGTGTTACCACTGAAATGTAGATGTAATATATTTCCAAATGTAAGCCCATCTTAAGCGAATTGCACGCTTCATACTGTCGTCTGCCCTGGCTCTAACCTCGAGTGTTTTAGCCTGTTTACTTTTTGCAAACCATGTGAGCGCGCAAACCCAAACGCTGTGACCTCGCGCCAAATGTTTTTATTGGTTTATTAAGTACAAACAGGCGAGTTATGAAAAATTGAGTGCGAGGGATTTGTTCACTTCACACAAAAAGATTTTGGAATGAGATGGCTAATTGTAGTAGCGTTTAGTCCACTGTCTATAATAGCCTAATTTAGAGATCACTTTTTTTTTTTTAACCGACAACTTTGATCGGTTAACGCTGATATGGTCAACCATCGGTCAAACGATCATCGGTTAACATCCCTAGGCAGGTGTTAACTTTACCAACAGTCTTGCTTGAAAAAAAGGTTCTAACTAAAATAAAAATGTAGTCCATACTACCTTTATTTGTTTTGTATATCATTTCAAACTGCATTTCCACATCGCACTTTTGTATAGACTATTCATAAACTGAATTAACAGAAAAATTGCTATATCGTTATGTATATCGTTATCGGGATATCAAATGAGCTATATCGGGATATGAAATTTTGGCCATATCGCCCAGCCCTATTACCAATCATTTCAATAGATAAGACCCTGTTCCTCGTCTGGGATCGTGCTGAGCCTCTGAAGCCTGTCGAAGCGCTTTGAAACTGCAATGATTTGGACCATCACCATTTTGGTTGCCATGGAAAGCTATGACAGGGAGAAAAATCCTAGAATGTTTTCCTCAAAAAGACAATTTATTTTCGAATGATGAAAAAAAGACATGAACGAGGGATGAGACGGGGGTAAGTAAAACACCAGGAAGTTTTCATTTTGAAGTGAATCCTTTTAAACAGTGTGTAAATGCATCTAGATGCAGCTTGTACCACTGCAGTGCAAGTTGATTAAGTATCATTTATTGCTTTATTTATTATATTAATAACTATATTCATTGAATTTTAAGACTTTTACATAAAACATGACACATACATCAATGGGGTTAGAAAAACTTTGCCTTTATAAAGGTAAAAAAATGCCCCTGAAAAAAATCAGTTTAAAGGTCCCGTTCTTCGTGATTCCATCTTTCAAATTTTTTGTTAGTGTGAAATGTTGCTGTTAGAGCATAAATAATACCTGTAAAATTATAAAGCTCAAAGTTCAATGCCAAGCGAGATATTTTATTTAACAGAAGTTCCCTTTCAAAGCCTACAGCGAACGGCCGGTTTGGACTACAGCAGGAAGTGCAGGGATGTAATGACGTCACTAGAACCGTTTGTTGACTAACCCTCCGCCCACAAGAACACGCAAAATAGGGGGTGTGGTCTTGTTGCTCTCCCACGTGGAGAAGAGCGCGCATTCAGCGCTTGCATCTCCCCGTTATGGTAAGAGGCGGGACCTTCCCGGGCAAAGTGCGCTAAGCTGCTGTCCAATCACAACACGGGAAGCGCTGGCCCAATCAGAACTCATTACGTGTTTCTGAAGGAGGGACTTCAGAGAAAACTTGTACAGATGTACAGAAACTTGTACAGGTGTACAGATAAGTAAATTGTGTGAAAAATACTGTGTTTTTTTACACGCGAAACATGAACTCATGTTATATTTTACACTGTAAACATAATCAAAGCTTCGAAAACACACGAAGAATGGGACCTTTAAGGCAGCAAATATTTTCCCTTAAGCATCACTCATTGGACATTTAATTTGAGAAGTGCCACAATATGTACAACCAACCATCTGTTTCAGATAACTTCAGAAACTGAGCATGCTTTTAGCGCCACTCATTGGACATTTCACTGTAAAAGTGTTGCAAAAATGTTCAAGAAGCAATGAAATATCATTCTGAAGAAATGTCATCACAGGCATGCACATATTTCCAATGAGCCTGGGATAAAACAGAGCATTAGAAAGAGTCGAGAGTGGCCTGAGCAGTGACCCGCACACACAACGCACAACACACACACACACACACACACACACACACACACACACACACACACACACACACACACACACACACACACACACACACACACACACACACACACACACACACACACACACACACACACACACACACACGGCTGTTCAGTGGTGATTAACAATATTGTGCTGTGCTGCTAAGTGTGATTAACCAGGCACTATGGCAACACGCAATAAACAAACAGCAAGTGGTGTATCAAGACTGGCATGTCATTTCTGAGCAAACTCGATGATTAATAACAGAGAGCAGGATGACGGAGAGCCGTTTTTCATCTGTCAGCCTCTCGCTCCCTCTTCTATGCATTCACAAAATGTCCTCTGAGCCACCTCTCCTGTCTGCCACTCTATCTCATCTTTCAGTGGCTCTCGTCCTCGTTCTCTGCCTTCTCTACCTGCATTGTCCATTTGTTGTCTTCATTCATACAGAATCCAGAAGCACACAGTAAATCCGGACCGTGATACTATCATTCTCTGCATTCTCACCGTGCGCCTCCATTCACTCTGATGAGATAAGAGAGAAGCAGATGTCCCCAGCTGTCCGCAGTGTACTCCGCAGAGGCAGCTGTGCAGAGAAAGGCTCTGCATGGAGACGCTCATTCCCGTCAGACAGGCAGGGATTTTTTTGACCGCCACTTGTTTTTGCTCAGAGACAAGTGTCAAGTTGTTGCTAGGTTACTAGACATGGGAGACTTGATGTGCACATGACAGACATACATATGGGAAGCACCTTGTCCTTGTCGAGAAAAAGTCCATTGAGCAGCTTCTCAAATGCATTATAAATTAGCTTTACTATCACATTTGACCTTGAACCTATGCAGAGCTCAGTCTGCCTACTGGACCCACAGCCTGTTTACCGACCATTTGATGAAACTGAAATACAGATGCTGGATAACACTTTACATTAAGTTTACGTTTCATTTGTTAACATTAGTTAATGCATTAGTATCATGAACCTTTACGCCAAAACACCCAAATGCGAACACTAATGGAGTGATGTACAGCTTCTAAAGATTATTAAAGAATGATAATGAAATAGAACATTATGACAGGACTGGAGCATGATGACTCTTTAGTAAACAGTAATATTCACTGGCTATAAAACTGCTATCTGTATTTTTTCAGTGTATTTAGAGTCATTATAACAATGCATGTCAATGTTTTGTTTCAAATATTCGATGCCACAAACCTGATATTCTTGTAATTCCAAAAATTGTCGATGCCAATTAACTGCCAAAACGCAATTAAGTTAACTTAGTTAATGCATTAGCTGTCATGGCAATGAACATTAACTTTTTATTTTATATATACGATATATATATATATATATATATATATATATATATATATATATATATATATATATATATATATATATATATTATGGCAGATTGTTTAATTCATGATTGTTCATAAATTCATACAACTTGAAGTATAAAATGATTTTTTTTTTTTTTTAGAAATAAAGAGTAACCTAGATTAATAAGTGCTGTATTTTTTTTCCACTATTTAATAATTGTTGTAAATAAAAGCATGTTTATTTGAACAAAAGCATAATTGATTTAAAAACAATTCCATTACAATTTTGGGAAGATGAACATGCTGGATGATGGAGCTCCGCACGCGTAAAATAATAGAGTGTTGCGCTTCCCTCTGAAACATGCAGTGCATCAGACAATATATTTATCTAATAAAAATCGCAATCTTTGTAAATTCATAGTTGCACAAACTGGTGAATAACACAGCTCCACAGGCAACACCGTTTTTTAAAAAAAATCCATGCATTATGTAAATTTACTTTTTTTCATTTTCTTTAGTAAATAAGCATGTTCGTCATGCTTCTAAGGCCGGAAAATACAAGAATAGTTATTGCATTTTTCTAAGTTGATCAGTCTTGGTCCACTATAATCTCATTTAGATATATTGAATATTCCGATCTAATATGATTTTTTGACCTGTAAGGTTGCCAGAATAATAATCATACACGGTGTGTTAATAGGTCAGAGGAAAACTGGCACTCCGACTGAGTCTGGTTTCTCCCAAGGTTTATTTTTGTCCGTTATGGAGTTTTGGTTCCTTGCCACTGTCGCCTTTGGCTTGGCTTGGTCAGTTGAGGACACTAAAATTATGGTCCAAATTATTCAACTAAATATATAAATAAATTGTATTTATTTATTGAATTCTATAAACTATAATAATGATCTGCCAACATCGTCGCTATATGATAAATTAAAATAAGCTGATAACATCACTGTTTTCTCCAAAACGACTGTATAGCCAAATCTAATTTTGTTGCAATATTGTCCTAGCCTAGAAATCTAGACGGACCCTAGCGGCAGCAAATTTAATTTGCCCGCAAGTGTCGTCTAGGAACTCTCAATACCCTTCTCAGCTGTGTTCCTCAAAATCTGGACGGCCCAATCACATCATGTATAGAGTCGGCGGGCGGGGCCATAATGACGAGTTGCGTTTGCGTGCTTCTAGTAAACACAGAAACTGCCGAACGGCGGTCTTTCGAATCAGCTCTGACTGCGACTCTGGAAGACTTGTAGTTAAGCTTTTCTCTGAGAAAAGAACAAAGAACGGCACTGAAGTCATTCTTAAAAAGGGAAGATGTGTTCTGAGTTTTGCCGACCGGATACGGCGAATGTTTAATCTATCAACAAGCTCCGTTTCACCTTCGTTGCTCTGGTTGGTGTAGCGCTATCCTATCGCGTGCAGAGGGAGTTTGAAAGACAACCGTTCATCCCGCCCCTCAGATTGAGCCCTGTCTATGGTGAGTTTCCAGACCAAACATCTTGATGTGGGTCTGGCTTGTCAGGCTAATATTGTCCTGTTTAACACTGCGAAGCTGCTTTGAAACAATCGCCATTATAAAAGCGCTATATAAATAAAGTTAATTGATTGATTGACACACACATACACACGCACACAGGCGCGCGCACACACACAGAAAGGCAATGAAGAAGGCCATATACCTAAATAGACATATTGCACACAAAAAAGGATTATGCTTTCTCTCTTTCACAGTGAATCACACACAAGCACCAGCATAATGACATGAGATAGCAAGTACTCATAACTCTTTTTTTTTTCTTTTCTTGCCCCTGTCACCTCCCAAGTGACTGCTGCAGTCTGCTTTTCCTGAAAGGGGTCTCCATCTCCTAACAATGAATGCAGGGACTACCCATCTGCTGGTGCTGATAACCATGGTCTCCCCTTCCTCCTTCCCTCTCACTCTCTGCGTCCTGTTTAGGATGCTGTCACTTCAGCTGTACTAAAAGGGCAAGTGCCTGGTGCCAAGCTTCTCGAAAAAACGTCAATTAAGTGAGCCAAGAGAAGAAAAACAAAGAACAAATGATTTTAAAGGGTAACAATTACAAAACAATAAATATAATTTAGCATAATGATATACATACTACAGTATATGTAAATTTAGAGAGACAAAGAGTGTGTCTTAGAGTTTATCTTTGTTGGTGAGTTTTAATTGAATAGTATCTTGAGGACTCTTGTTGAGAGTGTGATTTTTGTTGACCTGATCATCCCGACCTGTGTTTTATTTTACAATTAGACCATGTATGTGTAACAGAGGCCAGCTAGTAGTAGTTGCTGTGCGAGTAAACCTCACTCCTCTGACCTCAAGAGATGCTCTAGCGACTGATGTTAGAGATTGCAGCCTTTAGCCTCCTTGTTAGCGCTTCCGACTCTCATGCAGGCGGACCCAGGTTCGAGTCCCGGTCCGAACAGAAGAGGTTGCATTGGTGCCGTGACCCGAATGGAAGTGAGGTTTAGAGGGGTGAGTGTAACAGAGGCCAGCTAGTAGTAGTTGCTGTGCGAGTAAACCTCACTCCTCTGACCTCAAGGGACACTCTAGCCTGAGTGTTTCAGGTTTCTAGACTCCAACCTGAATGCACACTGACTCATGGGGACTTGTGTCACCGTGAGGACCAAAATTGAGGTTCCCTTGAACAAACAAGCTTATAAATCATATAGAATTTGTTTGTTTCTTTTGAAAACTTAAAATTCTGGAAATTTTCTGTGATGGCAAGGTTAAGGAGAGTTGGTGTAAGGGGATAGAATACACAGGTTGTACAGTCCCCACAAAGATAGCGAACCAGTAGTGTGTGTGTTATATTATATATTTAACTACGGGGTTTTGTCGTCTTGAATGCCATTAATTTGTCTGAAATCTGAAAACAAATATGTATCTTTCACTGCATATGATATGTCAATCCTTTGCATGCCTTTTTAAAATAAAAAAAGGGTCAGTGTAAAAAAAAAAAAAAAGAAAAAAAAAAGGCAGCGGCTATTTGCACTAAGTGTAAATAGACTCTAGTTGCTATTTACACCAAGTGCAAATAGTAATAGATTTTATTAACACTCATAAAAAATAGCATATTTTTTAATGATAATTGCTAATAGGTGCAAATAGCAATAGATTCAATTTAATAAGTGAAAATAGTGATATAGTCTATTTACACCCTATAAAGTTGCAGTTCATTGTAATATAAATAGTAACTACATGTAATTTATACTTTATTTTAACAGATACATACTATTTGCACTTCAGTATTGTACATTAACAGGATTCAATAATAACAAAGTGTGAATTATTTTTTTTATTTGAAATATTAAATGGAGGCTGCCTTAAAGGGACACTACTACAAGCCCTCCCTGCACCTATCCTTAACCCTCCCCAATAAAGGCTTTTTATTATAATTAAACATTTTGTTAAGCACTTTTTCCACATTTAGTACATCTTCTTCTTCTTCTTCTTTATTTATTTATTTATTTATTTATTTATTTATTTATTTATTTATTTATTTATTTATTTATTTATTTATTTATTTATTTTATAAATGCCTTTCCGATGTGATTAGTGATGAGAAAAGAGAGAAGAGCTGAAAAAGGCGAATTTGAACCCGTCTTGGTCGTGACACAACAAATATCCTTTAGCCATACGCTTTACTGAGTACAACACTAAGGATGTTTTTATTTTATTTAATTTTTTTCATTTATAACTCCATTCATACTGATTAATAAGCATTTTACTTACTAAACATCTGGATCATCATCAATAAAACTCAGTTGAAATTGATCTAGATCATTAGAAACTACACAATGGTGCCTCGGAAGTCAAGTCTGAAACCCATTTGCATGGGTTCATACAAAAAAATGTTCAGATATCATTGACTTTTCAGAAAGGAATAGAGTAGACACTGTATGCTAGGATAAATACTATATAATGCAATCACAAGTGTGCCACAGGAGTCCTGAAAAGTGAAGTCAAATTGTCTCAAACACCCCCAGGTGGCTAGATGCACTATAGGTCATAAACCCCATTCTCTCCATGAAATGTAATGGGACATTAGACAACCAAACGGCCATTTTTCAGGACTTCGAGGGGAGATTGGAGATTTTATTTTAATCTCAATTTCCATAACTGTTTATTTCACAAAAAGTCCTTGATTAGGTTGGAGTGTGGACGGGACCTTTATATAGTGGCTCCATTTTGCCCTCACTTGAATATGTTCGAGACCCAAGATGTCAGCGGCATATTTGAACACTGGCGGCTTTATTTACTTCAATGGAAGAGACTAAAGGAACGTGCTTTGTCCATCTTGTTTTTTTTTTTGTTTTTTTACAGTCTATGTGCAATCATAAACATTTTAAATTCACTACCGGTTCCGCTTCATTTAGCCAATCATAGATGGAAGATCAAGAGCTACACTTTAGTTCTTAATCTCTGTTTTTCATTTTACATAAAAATACTGAGAGAGGCAAATGGTAACACAAATATGTATTTTCCACTGAAAAAGGGGTGGACATTTATCTAGAACTGAATGTAATATTACATATTAAATAGGCATACATTTATAAAACCCTTGAGCACAAAAAAAACCTCACATACACAGATTCTCAACTCTGAGATTCGGAAACAGTGCTAAGTCAGGGGAAAAAGGCCTTTCTAAACGTGTTAGCCTGAATTAGACTGTATTGCTGCAAAACAGTGTTACCGGGGGAAAAAAAGAAGAGGAATGACAGTGAGTGGGCGAAAAGAAGGACGAGTAGAGCATAACAGGACGACGAACAAGAGGGATATGGCACGCTAGTGAGAAAGAAATACAGAGGAAGGATAATCTAGAGGGGAAAAACTGGTTATTAGGGATGGAAGGAAAACAATATCCCTCATGAGACGCAACAAATATGTTTAGACAGAGCCTATACAGCTAAACAGACGCAGGCAAATATATGGACAGAGGAGCAAAGAGAGGAGAGAGAGAGAGGTTGTGATGAAGTCCATGGAGACCGAATGAGAGGGGAGAGAAACGAACAGTGACAAACTACATTGTGACTTTGAAAAAACATACTAGAAGAAAGAAATAAAACATCTAAACTGAAACTGACGATGTATGAAAATACAACAACAACTGTGTGTGTGTGTGTGTGTGTGTGTGTGTGTGTGTGTGTGTGTGTGTGTGTGTGTGTGTGTGTGTGTGTGTGTGTGTGTGTGTGTGTGTGTGTGTGTGTGTGTGTGTGTGTGTAAATAGGAGAGGGAGAATATATAAGAATAATGCAAAGATAAAGATTACAGAGAGGAGCGTAAAACAATGGAAAAAGAGGCAAAAAAGATCTAGGGAAAGAAAATTGTTGTAAGTTGTAAGTTGTAATTGTTGTAAAAAGTGATGTAGAAATGGAGAGAGAAAAGTTTTCATCTCTCGCTCTAAAAAAAGACATTTCAAAGGAAAGATATAACCACTTTGCAAAAATTCTTGCTATTAGCAAGAAGATTTCTCTTTAAAACAGAAAGCATATGCACTACCCTTTAAAAGTTTGGGCTTCGTAATATTTTAAAATGTTTTTGAACATTTTGCTCTTATGCTCATTATGGCTACATTCGTTTGATCAAAAATACAGTAAAACAGTAATACTGTGAATATATATATATATATATATATATATATATATATATATATATATATATATATATATATATATATATATATATATATATATATATATATATTTGTATATATTTTAAAATAAAATGTATTTCTGTGGTGGCAAAGCAGAATTTGACCGCCAGTCATCCGTGTCACATGATCCTTCAGAAATATACAGCTCTGGAAAAGTTTCTCTGGTTTTACTATTTGTAGGTGTGTTTGGGTAAAATTAAAAAAAATTTTCATTCCATAAACTACTGACAAATTTTTCCCAAATTCCAAATAAAAATATTGTAATTTAGAGCCTTTATTTACCGAAAGCAACTGGTCAAGATAACAAAAAAGATGCAGTGTTGTTAGACCTCGAAAAATGGAAAAATTTATATTCTTAAACGACACAATACTAATGTTTTAACTTAAGAAGAGTTCAGAAATCAATATTTGGTGGAATAACCCTGATTCTGAATCACAGCTTTCATGCGTCTTGGCATGCTCTCCACCGGTCTTTCACATTGATGTTGGGTGACTTTACGCCACTCCTGGTGCAAAAATTCACACAGCTCAGATTTGTTTGATGGCTTGTGACCATCAATCTTCCTCTTGGAGATTGGGCTGGCCATGACAGGCTCTTGATCTGGTGGTCCTCCATCCACACCTTGATTGACCTGGCTGTGTGGCATGGAGCATTGTCCTGCTGGAAAAAAACAGTCCTCAGAGTTGGGGACCATTGTCAGAGCAGAAGGAAGCACGTTTTTCACAGGACAACCTTGGACGTGATTTGATTCATGCGTCCTTCACAAAGACAAATCTGCCCGATTCCAGCCTTTCTGAAGCACCCCCAGATCATCACAGATCCTCCACCAAATTTCACAGTGGGTGCGAGACACTGTGGCTTGTAGGCCTCTCCAGGCTCTGTCTAACCATTAGACAACCAGGTGTTGGACAAAGCTGAATATTGAACTCATCAGAGATGACGGTCTTCCTCCAGTCCTCTACAGTCCAATCCTTATGGTCTCTTGCAAACCTCGGCCTGGCTCTTCTTTGCTTCTCATTGATGAAGGGTTTTTTTTCTAGCTTTGCACAACTTCAGCTCTTTCAAACTTTCCTCGCCATGCACTTCACCCCTGCTGCCTTTTGCCATTCTTTTTGTAGGTCACTTGATGTCATCCTACGGTTGTTGAGTGACATTCGAATGAGTTGGCGGTCATTCCGGTCAGTGGAGTGCCTTTTTTGTCCTCTGACCGTCTGTAGCTTTGTTGTCCCCAATTGACCTTGTTCTTATGAACCCCCATTTTTAAAATTTTAAGGATGGAAGCAACCCGATGCTCACTGTATCCCTCTGCCAGTAAAGCCAGAATTAAACCCTTATTTTCCTCACTCAAAACTTTTTTGGCATGGTCAATAGTTCTTTTTTGATTCCAATACTTTTGAGGTACTACTTGAACTGTTTTTGCCATCCAGCTGGTCCTACTGCAAGAGGATAGTGATGACCACAAAAAGAGTTTTATATGCTTCTTTTTTAAATAAGATTTCGTTCATTCGTTCTTCCATACTTGAGACGCTGATTCAATAAAAAAAATTGCAGTGGTCTCTTAATTTAAAAAAATAAAAATAAGAGACTACTGCAATCTCTCTCTCTCTCTCTCTCTCTCTCTCTCTCTCTCTCTCTCTCTCTCTCTCTCTCTCTCTCTCTCTCTATAATGTTAACAGTAAATACTTTTACACTGCAATAGACTATGTAAATTACTGTATATTCTAATTCAGTGTAAAAGTATTTACTGTCAACATTCCCTCTGTATCTTGCTGAATAAGATAATACAATTATTTTTATTTTTTTTTACATGAGAGAAGAGGCATAACTTTTTTTCTTCTTTTTTCAGTTGATACGCTTTTGTTGGTATGATATGGAGTGCGGTGGACAAAGAACAAAATGTTTCTCCATTAATTATTTTTCCTATTAATATTGTAGTAGGCTAGTGCTAGATGCCATCTGGTACAGACATGAATACTCAGAAACTAGAAATATTCTCCTTGATGGTTGCTCAGTTGTATATGTGTTGGTGTCACAGATGTTTAATTTCATTGTGTTTTACTTTGGTACTTGTGTTCCCTTTGCTTGATGGTCTCGTTTCTGATTGCGTTAACCACATGTTGCTCGTTATGTTAATTATCCTTGTATTTATTTAAGCTTTTAGTTCAGTGTTGTTTAGTCACTATGTATAAGTGTAGTTGCCTTGATTATTCTCCTGTGTGTTCTCCTTATTAATCAAAGGTCCCGTTCTTTGCAATTCCATCTTTCAAACTTTAGTTAGTGTGTAATGTTGCTGTTAAAGCATAAATAATACCTGTAAAATTATAAAGCTCAAAGTTCAATGCCAAGCGAGATAATTTATTTAACAGAAGTTCCCTTTCAAAGCCTACAGCGAACGGCCGGTTTGGACTACAGCAGGAAGTGCGGGGATGTAATGACGTCACTAGAACCGTTTGTTGACTAACCCTCCGCCCACAAGAACACGCAAAATAGGGGGTGTGGTCTTGTTGCTCTCCCACGTGGAGAAGAGCGCATTCAGCACTTGCATCTCCCCGTTATGGTAAGAGGCGGGACCTTTCCGGGCAAAGTGCGCTAAGCTGCTGTCCAATCACAACACGGGAAGCGCTGGCCCAATCAGAACTCGTTACGTGTTTCTGAAGGAGGGACTTCATAGAACAAGGAAATCAGGCGGTTTTTAGGACAGAGGAAACAGCGCTGTACAGATATTTAAATTGTGTGAAAAATACTGTGTTTTTTTACACGCAAAACATGAACTCATGTTATATTGCACACTGTAAACATAATCAAAGCTTCGAAAACACACGAAGAATGGGAAATATATACACACAAATATTTGCATCAGATTAAAAAAAAGCATCTATGAGAGTGATGGTAAAAATTAATCTCACTTTATTTCCCCTTCTTTTTGAAAAGAGTTTTTCTTGCTATTTGATCAAATGGAGACACAAAAAATATATTTAATGTATACTATCATTCCCCACTATAAAATTTAACCCAACTATGATGACTTCGCTCTGAGATATCCGGAAATGTGAAAAGGGTTTATTGTAATAATAATATAATAATTGTGGGCGTATGCACTTACTGATCCCAACCTTTTGAATTTTAGTATTAATCTAACCAAAATTAATAGAATTTGTAATATGTCTAGGCCAATATTTGAAAAATGACAAATACCAGCATATTTCCTCGTAGTTTCTGGATGTTGTATCTCAGTATTTGCTTGAATGAGACAAAGATTAAGAGGTACATGTACATTAAAAAGTATTTTTTTGCTGCTTGCTCAATTTAATTAATGGTCTCATGCAACACAATTCTTCAATGTTTCATCATAATTTCATTTCACTGCATGCCATCCATTACAATCCCCATATAGTCCTATAGCTTTGCATGGAACTAGATGGGGAGGATGAATATTGAAAATAATTGTTATTGTATCTGTGTCAAAGCAAGAAAAGAAAGGGAGAGACGTGTTAGTGTTTAATGTTCATATATGTTGGGAATTAGCTCGGTTTCTTTTCATTGAAGTTTTAAGGGCTACCATATATGAGGAGCATTCAGTCTGAAAGCTGATGCTTTATATGTTTGAGCAAATGCCAGCACCACACACGACATATACAAAGAACAGTTACACTAGCATGTGTTATCCTCTGAAAATAATTACATGTAAAATGCTAATAAGACATATTATGCGCTATGTGACAGCAGCATAACACATTTGTGTTGAATTAAATGCATCCTCAGTCCACAATTGAAAAGTTCAGCCAAATCATTATTTTTAAGTGTATATACTGTCCTCATACACATATTATAGACACATTCAAATGTGCCACCCAGCATACCGCATCAGTACCTAAAGAACTAATTTACTCAATAATAAAGAGAGAGAGAATAACCTTCAAAAATAAAAAGAACACAGTCTATACACACACACACGAAGCTCCCATTCATGCTGAAATAGACCTTTACGGGGTTAGAGGTTATGTTATCATTGCTCTCCTTTCACTAAAACACCTGTCAATCACTTGTCGCTATGGTAACACCAATCTGACCTTTTATATAACACTCTATAGACAAACCGTATCAGACAGCTCCATCTCTCTAGTTCTCTCTTACTCTGTTATTGTTTTCCCAAAGACAATTTTCTGTTTCAGTCATGATGCATTCAATTAATAGGCTTCATGCTGTAGCACAAGACGAAAAAACAAAGAAAAAAAAAAAAAAAACAGGCAGACAGACATCAATGCAGGTAACTTTTACCTAAATAAGCCATGTGAGTCTGGCCTCAGAGCTGCGATAATCTAAAATGAGTAGGTCAGCATGTGCTTTGCATTATTATTTCAGAGTTAAAAGACATATCAAAGAAGAGTGCATCATTCAGCTGAGCATGTCAGATCAACATGTTGCTATTACATCAGCTTTGCTTTTCTCTAGCCCTCTCCTTTGCCACGGCTCATGTCAAGCCTCTTCATCTTTGACAGTAAACTGATTCCTTAGGGAAGTTTGTGATATTTTCACACAGCCATCACTGATGAGACTGATAAATGTCATATCACTGTGTTCATATACACTCCTTGTGGAATAACCAGTAGATGCAAACACAAATAGAAAGAAATATATTATATTCGGTTTTAAAAAGATTATTATTAAGTTAACAGCTTTAATAAAACTCAACGTCAACGTGTTGTAATTGTTATTAAAGTCAATAAGCATTATAACTTGAAAACTACAGGCTAATAATTTACACAATTTAGCTCGACAGAATGGATCGCCTCGTAATACAGCATGAGATTCCTCCACCTCTTTAGAAAACTGGAGAAAATCCACATGTTGAGGCTAATAAGCCCAGCTCAGGCATGGTTCTACGAAAGCAAAAACACCCTCTGTTGTGATGATAACCTATTGACGAGAAAGATTTGGCAAATGCTAGTGTTTCCGTATTTTTGTTTGGCCTCTGCATGGAGAATTCAAATGCTTTTGGTTGAAAACGTTGTTGTGTAAGTGGCTCCAAAGTAAATAACTAATGATTTTTTACAACGGAAATTAATCAGTAAAAAACGTACTTTTCTAGAGCTAATGTAAAGCCAAAACAATCTCTCTTCCATTAATTTCCTATGATTAATGTCAATCTGCTTTGAAACAATCTTGTACAACAACGCTATATAAAGGAAGGTGACTTGACTTGACATGTTGATCTCCTGAATGCAATGGCCAATCAGAGGAGTTTCAAATAGACTTCACCAAGAGGTTTTGTTAAGTATTGAGTTCTGCTCAAATAATGGTTTTTCACAAATAAAGAAATTAGTAAGTAAGAAAAAAGTAAGCAAGCACTGTAATCAACAGGGCATTCAGTAATCTGGTAAATCTGGGAAACAAGGATTGTGACATTAAATGTTTATTAGATATTCAAAGATTTGTTTAATAAAAAGCGTATCCGCTGATTGTCAGTACATGAGAGTTTATTTATTTTGCCTTTTTATTAATAATAATAAACTAATAAAGACAGAATGGCTGTGTGCTTAAGCACTGCTGTTGTCATGCACGTCAAAACAAAATTCCCCCTTCCGACATCACTTTCCCGAAGTGGAGCTGGCCTTTTTCTTTAGCAACATCACCAGTAGAGTTGCATGAATGCCACAAGTTTATGTAAAACCTGATGTTACCTGATGTTCAAGTGTAGCCCCTCCAGTTCTAACCACTTGCTCTACACTGTACAAAAAAAAAAAATGTTTGAAAAAAAATTGAACTCCAATTGAACATTTTCTAGTGACTGATCACATCTACATTTTTCAGTAGGCCAAATTGAGTTTCTTTCTTAATTTTCTAATTAAATTGCATCAATACACAGAAATTACATTTGGCCAACTGAAAAATTTAGATGTGATCAGTTTCTAGAGCATTTTCAATTAGAGACATGATTTTTTTTTTTTTTTTTTTTCAGTGTAAGCGGAACTAAAACCCCAGCCCACCTGCATGGGAGGCAGGCACTCTTGAGATCAGGGGAGTGAGGTTTACATGCACAGCTCTTCTTGGCCTTTGTCTGTTCACAAGATATCCAGATAAAAGAGTTAGATGAGAAAAGTTAAAGAATAATAAAGAATAGGTCTTTTTGTTGTTTGAAGTTGAGCTCTATTTCAGCAGTACAATAAACAGTATGGAGTTAGAAAGGTCTCAGAGTCAGTGTCAGGAGTAACGTGTTATAAAAGTAATGCTTTAACTCTTAAAAGGCAATAGAATTAATGGAAATTCAGTGTTTCTCTGTTCCAACCTCTGTTCATTACCCCATGCATTATCTTCCGAGTGTGTTCGATCAGGTAGAACGACTTTAATATAGACTGTAAAAACAGTTTGGGAACCGCTGCATTACAGTCAAGTTTTACTTTTTGCTATAACGCAGTATTGTAAGGCAGATGTCTTCAAACCTGCTCATGGGGACACACTGTCCTGCAAAGTTTATTTATAACCTGCTTCAGCACACCTGCCTGTGTATTTTCAACAAGTGATCCTGAAGATCTTGATTAGCTACACTCTTTAAACAGGGTCGGAGATAAACTGCAGGAGTTTATCTCCAGAGTTTCAACGGCGAGGGCGTCGAGTATAAATACCTCCTCAAGCGGACGAGTCAACGGAAGTATAAACAAGGCTTAACGGGAGATGGCAGAAAAAAACTGTACATTTGCAAGACGGACGTATGTGCATTACTTTGAGTTTGAGATAAGGACGTGAAGAACATAATAGTCAAATGCAAATGCAGTCAAATGCAACCTTTGTCTAAAACTGAGAGAACATTGACGTCGCTAAATAGCACTAGCAATTAAAAAAAAACATATCTTGCATTTTTGCACTTGCAAATATCTTTTTGTGTTATGAGCCTCTTGAAATCAAAAACCATCGAATAAAATAATAACAATAAGAAAAGAACAAATGTGCATCTTGACATGGCATTAGAGTAGCCCTACAGTTCTGATACTGTCTAATATGAATAAACCCAAACTATTCCCAGATATTGTCAGATAATCACTTTACCTCTACCATACTTTTAACAGACTTGGATCATTTGAAATTCTGTCGGTCATCCTTTCTTGCATTGCCTTAAGCTTTCACTTGCCTGGATAGCCAACGGTCATTATGCTACATCTTATCGCCTTCTACTGGATGTAAAATACTCTATAGTAGCCTACATTTTGTCATATTAGAATGATAAGTTATACTTCTATTTTGGTTCTATTTATTATGTGAATAAAAATCTGTATTCACAGAGAAGGTTGTTATATAGCTAATATTAATTGATTTGTCTTGAATTAATAATTGAATGAAAGCACTTCAACGCTGACAAAAATGAAACAGCAAAAATAACATCAATTAAAATAGCAATTACTTTAAATATATTGTTTCATTATGGTTTATTTTGCCTAATAAAGGTAAACAATGCCCTCGAAATTTAATTCCGGGGCCAAATACGGACCTTTATTAAAAAGTTCATTTCTGACATTGACGTGCTGTCAGTCAAACCAATCACTATTGAATTCTTTAAAAAATAAAGCAACAGGGATGTAATAAACTGTGTGTGTGTGTGTGTGTGTGTGTGTGTGTGTGCGTGTGTGTGCGTGTGTGTGTGTGTGTATTCCTACATCTGTAATTACTCAGTTATCAGATCTCTACAGAATTAATTACGGTGGCGCTGCAGTTTAGTGTGGGTGGTCTATGAGTGAGTGTGTGTTAGTGTGTGTCTGTGTGTGTGTGTCTGTCTGTGCGCAAACGAGACCTCCTGGGTTCTGCAGGAAAGACGCTGTATACAGAGTGAATGGAATACATTAAGCAGTGAAGACATCAAGAATCGTCTTCTCTCTATACATCTCTATCCTAATCCACTCCCCTCAGCCCTATTACTGCCCGCCTCTCCCTCATAAAAATGAATCATATTTCTTTCCTGGTTTTACTGTGGATGGACTACAGAAGAAAAATGTTGGGAAAACACTGTAGAGCTGTAGTGTTTACTTGTGCCAAAAAGTGACAGGACACTTTTGTAAACATGTCTGAACGTCATTACCTTATCCACACCAAGGCTGCAATGTATTTGATCAAAACATTTTAACCCTGTTAAATGTATCTGCAATTTAAAATAACTATTGTAATTTATTTTAAAAAGTAATTGAATTCCTGTTATGGCAAAGGGGAATTTTCAGCAGGTTTTGACATTTAAAAAAAAAACTTGGATTTCTGTTTGTGCTACGTTTAAAATAGATGTTACTCGTATGATATTTTGTTGCATAACATTTTTATGTGTGCATTAAGTGTCCAAATATTTTTTGGACCTCTGTGGATACTGAGCTTTCAGCATTGATGAAAGCGCTGCATTAGAGATGTCTGTGTGTGTGTATTATTCATTTGTGTGTGGTCTAAGTGATTCCACTGTCCTCTTTGACCAGCCACCATGATAAACGTTTTCATCCCGACCCCAAACCTCACCCTAGTGCCGCTTCTCTGTCTGCATGTGCGTGTGTGTGCATGTGTGTGTGCGCATATTATTAAAGAAGCCGATGATAACAATAATGATGTTGATGATGAAGGCTATGACTTAATCAAGATAACAATCAAGGACTAATATTGCATTGATGAGGAGAATAATTATAATGCTGTCATTAATGACACTTTTTTTTCAGGAAGCTTCTCAGTGGGAAGCTTAGTGTTTATCACATGATCAAACAAGATCTCACCCTATGTTTTCCCCCCTCTATCGCAGCGAGATCTCTTTGATGTATACAGTAGCCACTGCATGAATGCTAATATGGGCATCTTTGTGTTTTCAGAACTTTTAACCCTTCAGTGCTATCTTCTGCATATTATTTTGACATGAGATGCAAGCTGTAAAAATAAATAAAAGCTGTATTTGAAAGGAAAACATTAAAATGTATTATTTGAGTCCTAATGTTTTGGTAAATAGCAATTATTTTAAGGCTTTTTTTTAAAAAACCTTCCCGTCCCTTTAAGGGTTAACAACACAAACCAAAGCCTTCTAAGAACACGCATGTTGCCTGCATCTGTTCATTTGTTATTCCGTGTGTGCCAGCTATGCATAATAATGCCACTGGGCTGAATTATGAGATGAGCATGTGCATATAATGTACGTACAGTGTGGTTACAAAGTATGAGCTCACTAGTGAATATGCTTCTTTCTAAAAAAATAAATAAAACAATTCTATTTATACTCACATCATGAGATTTTGAGTAAAAAGTTAAAACATTAAAATGGATTTCATTGACTTTAAATTTCATTTTAGCATAACCTGTGCAAAACCTGATGATCGTGTTCTCCAGAATGATTTTCTTGAGCTTTACTGGAAGAACTTCTGTATCTGTACAATAGGTCAATGTCACAAATGTACTTGATTGGCGACCTTTATAATATGTATGTATTTGTTTTAAATCCTACAGTTTGTACATATGTAGATTTTTATTTTATTTTAAATATATATATATATATATATATATATACCCCCACTTTATGTGCACAATAAAACATAAGCTGTATGGTATAGCTGGGAGTCTTTGCTCAGAGTGTGTTGCCCACGCATTGTTTTAATATCATGACTCTGAGAGTGTGTCTGTGTAAACTGATGTATTTTTGCATTTCCCATGCACTGTAAGGTAGCGTTTCTACCCCGCTGAGAGGTGAGGTGGATGAGAGGAATTCAATCTATTCTGATTGCATGGAGGAAGCAGGCGTGTGTAAGAGTGCATGTGTGTGAATGTGCATGTGAAGGTCTCATGCAGGCGGTGCAACGATTCACAGTGGCTGTTCACAATACAGCAGAAAACCATTCACGTTCTGCAGGGAGGACATGTTGTTTTCAGAATGAACGCACGCACACAGGTTAATGCGGCTAATCGGATCAAAAAGAGTGTGTTATTTTGCAAGCTAAAACTGTTCACTAACAGTTTAGTTATGAAAAAGAGTTTGGTTCTATAACCACAGAGCAAGTTCAGTAAATATATGCTAGATATAAGCAGAATTCATACAGCTGTCAACAAGCTGCCATAATCTGAAACACTGAATGTGTGAATAGAGTCTGTATGTCTTATCTATTGATCTCTCCATCAACATGTCCCTAATACATCACTCTCTCCTCCACCCTGCATTTCCATACATCCTTTACCACCTTGACTCTCTCTCTCTCTCTCTCTCTCTCTCTCTCTCTCTCTCTCTCTCTCTCTCTCTCTCTCTCTCTCTCTCTCTCTCTCTCTCTCTCTCTCTCTCTCTCTCTCTCTCTCTCTCTCTCTCTCTCTATCTCTCTCTCTCTCTCTCTCTCTCTCTCTCTCTCTGTACAGAACCACTCAATCATACTTTACTGTTCTCTTCATGCGGGTCATGCGAAATTTCTAAAAAAATAAAATAAATAAATAAAAAGCCAAAAAAGAAGGGCAAAACAAACAAAAATGTCCTTTTACATGAAAAAAGGGTTAAAGGAAAAAAAGGAACACATACATAGAGACAAAGGAAATCAATGGAATAAATTTTATATACATACATAAAATATGTATATAAGTTAAAATATAGAACACTTTGATCCAATTGGCCACATTGATGTGTCCATGTGTTCAGTCTGAAAACGACAACAACAACATATTCTGCCTGAAGTATTTCTTTATTTGTATGAAATATTGCTCTGGCTGGTATAAACTTGTTGAATCCATAAGTTTTCTGGTTCTGCTAATTAGACTGCATGATAAATCCTTAATAAATCTAAGGCTCAGCGATGAACTTTATATTGTTGTGTCTGCTTCTGAACACTGTAGCTGGGGGGGATACACATACGCTTGTGCGCTTGAATAATTTAATTCAGCATGCTTGATAAAAGGGTAAGAATTTAGGGGGACATGTAGTTGTGATTAAGAATTAATAGAAGTTTTCGCACTTTATGATATTGTTGTTTTGTCTTTTTAAAACGCAGTCACCATTAGTGTTCCCTCTGGTGAAGTTGTTTGATAAAAGTAACTTTGGTAACTTTTTTTTGCATATTGGTAGCTATCATGGTCGACTGAGCAGAATCAGTCATATGACAATATAATTAATATAATGACTACAATTTAGTTCATCAACTGAAATATCTAAGTAGAAACAATGAACCCGAGCTTCATTTAAATGGTTAAGTTGACTCATTTAGAAGAGCACATTAGGTGAATGACAGGCGTTTTCATTGCTTGCCATTACTTAATTAATTTGAAGGAACAAGCGTCTCAAGTGAGTAAATTAAACTTCTAAGAATATACAGTGTGTGTGCAAGCACTTTCTTTAGAAGCAGAGCAAAGAGAGATATATTGCCAAAGCCATTTTAATTCAACTGTCCCCATCTCTTTCTGTATCCCACTGTGTGGAATCTGTCAGGAGTTATCAAGTAATAAAGCGCATGAGACTGGAGCAGTGAACTTCATCCATCTTGTTTACTCTTCCCTTACGTTCTCACAAACATTACGTCACTAAACAACCCTTTAAAACAGTACTCACAACATAATTCACTCACAAACACACGCTGTTTTCAGAAGGACTGTCCATTGTTGTGCTGGGGGGGGGGGGTATTCTTTAATTTTCTCTCTCTCTCTCTCTCTCTCTCTCTCTCTCTCTCTCTCTCTCTCTCTCTCTCTCTCTCTCTCTCTCTCTCTCTCTCTCTCAAAATGCTATGATCTCTTGCTGGGCCAGACATATTAAGCCCTTTCTTGCTGAGCTTTCTCTCTCTTTCCTCCTCTGTGCATCTCTTCCACCTCTCTGGAGCACTCTAGCCATGACTTATTCATCCAATCCAGGATTTAATTATGTTTGGCCATGCATTTTAACAGTGTATTTTTTTAGGTACACACATTTCACGGCTGAACTACATCTCTGTTTGCCGAGGCCCCCACTCTCTGATCATGTGTACTGTTCAACCTGCTGGGAAGAGAAAATTTAGCAAACACGTGAAGTGAGAGAATAGGAGAGACGTATAGTTGCAAGTTACAGAAATAGGACGCATTAACAATTTCTGTCATCATGGACTTGCAATCCCTATGGTTTCAACCTTTTTTTTTTATATTATTATTAAATAAACGCCAGGCAAAATGTCCAAGCTTACAACACCATCATATAATAAAATAGCATTTATAGATAATCTTTGTTTCTGTACTTTTAAAATATATTTTTATTTTAACATTTTTATTTTGATTGTTTGAACAAGTATTAACTTTGACATTATTTATTTTAGCTAAAGTATGAGTATCAGTACTGTATGCCTTTTGCCACCTCAATAATTTATAAGACTTTTATTATTTACTTATTTTCACACAAATCCATTGCTCCATCAAATATAAACATATATATTTTTTTCTGCAATCATACACTTTGGGAGTAGTGAAAAGCCTTTTTTTTTCTTTAGATGTGCCTTTAGCCCTGTTGAACCCTACTGGTGCAGAAAATTAAAAAAAGATTTGTTTGGGTATTGTCTTCCTCTGGCATTCCAAATCAAATCCCACGCTGGAACTGGAGAAGAAAAAAAAGATCACCGTTTTTTGTGATTGTGACGGGCAAACTCAAGTACCCCATGAGATTTGGGTATCTTTGATACACCATGCAGACTAAAGACAGAAACAAAAGATAAAGGGAATATTTCAGGGAAGATACAAGATGTAATGAGAAACAGGTTGAGTCAGAGTGTGCAAGAGAGAGCTTTCCTGTGTTTCCAAAGGCACTCTGTTTTAGCTTTCTAAACTTAAAACACTAATGCTATTTTCATATTTATTTATTGATAATGGATGTATTAACTTAAAGGTGCACTTAAAGTAAAATATTCAAAACCACTAGGCCAGTGTTATATTTTTTGTTCAGTTGAGTACTTACAATATCCCAAATGTTTCCAAACTATTTGTAAATTATGAGAAAATTGCTATTTTAACTAAGGACCGGGACGTTTTAGCATAGCATTTGAGCGAGTCACCTGTCAATCGCGCCATATCTGCGTTACCTTGGTTTTATTCTGCAGAAGCGCTTTTTTTTTTTAGCAGTGTGAACATGTCACATTCAGCCGCTAAGCGAACACACAGAGTAATGTCATAACATCATTTTCAACACACTTAAATGTATCTGATATGATAAACAGAGCTCTTTACTTTCACGGCCGAAAAGCGGCGACTGTGTCCGAATTAATAATAATATATGAAATAATAATTAATAGGTGCTCCAACAAAACCACTGCAAATAAAAGTCAAAGCCAGAACACAACTGAGTGAAAATTAAACATTTCCATGTAATTCACAGGTAATTGTATTTGTAGTATATATACGCTATACACCCACCCCAATTTTAGATATTTTTAAAAGAAATGCCAGGGAGAATGTCCAAGCTTCTTTTTGTCATATACGAAAAGAGGATAGTAATTGTGAAAACCATACAATTGTTTTTATTTTATTATTTTATTTTGTGAGAGGAAATGAGAATAAATAAAATTAGGATCAAATGCATTTTACACAACTAATTCACTGACACACATCAGAAACTTTGAATAAACACAGTGAATTAGCAGGAGAACACAATCTCATAAAAGCACAAATGGGAGTGTAAAGTTCTGTGGTTATCTTCTGACAATATGCAATGAAAGAACATGGGTCAAAGATTAAAGAACAGAACATGGCTGCAGCCAGCTCATTTCTATTATACCACCGCAATATACAAGAGCAGCGCAAATGAGTGTAAGGTTCCCAACAGGAAGAGCCAATGATAATCAGGTGGGGGTAATCTACTAACAACAGGTACAACGGGGCTCAAGGCGCCTTTGATTTGACTTCCTGTAAACACTAGATGCACAAAAACATTCTGTGGCACTCTCCATAACATCCGCTTTTCAAGCTGCCCGTGTACATTTTTCTGATCTTTGATGCGATCACAGACATCTGTGCAAAGCTGATTCTGCTCTAATTTGATCTAATATTTGATTGTTTTTCAAAATGTAGATTTAAGTAGCAAATGAGAATATATATGTTATACTGATACAAAGGTGTTCAAGGTAATTAAAGCAGCAGTTTTCAATAATGGAATAATATGTAAAAGTATGTTGTTGTTGTTGTTGTTGTTGTTGTTTTTTTTTTTGGGGGGGGGGGGGGACTTGGGCAAAAGGCATAATACCTAACGGTGCACTATGTAACATTTTCAGTAAAATATCCAAAAACCACTAGGCCAGTGTTTAGTTCAGTTGTGTACTTACAATAACCATGTTTCCAACTATTTGTAAACTGTGAGAAATATGCTATTTTAATCAATGAGCTGGGACATGTGAGGGAGTCACATGTCAGTTGCGTCAGTCTGCATGATCCTTGGTTTCCGGTTTTATTAGCAGAAATGCTTTACTCTCACTGCAGTGTGCAACAAGTGTCACAGCAGCCGCTGTGCGAACGTACAGAGTAACGTCATAACATTATTTTCCACACACTCAAAATGTATCTAATTTAATAAACAGAGCTGCTTTACCTCATACTAATGTCCATAATAAAATAAATAAAAAAAGTCATAGGCATAATAAAAGTCCCGCTGCTTGCGAGGGTGCGTGTTGCCTTCATCTTAATAACAGTCACTCCAGCGGCCTGCTCCAGTTCCTCAACAACACCTTGAAGATAATATCCATATTTAAAATGAAACCATCATATAATAAAATACCATTTATAGTTATTCTTTGTTTCTGTACTTTTAAAATATACTTTTATATTAACATATTTTAATAGCAGCATATTTAATTGAACAAAAATAAATATTTTACTTATCAAAATAAACAGAAAATGTGTACAAACTTTGCTAAAGTGATTGTTCTGAACAAGTATTAACTTAGACATGTTAATATAGTAGGGTCCAAAAACATATTTAGCTTTAAGTATGAGTATCAATACTGGTGCCATTTGCCACCTCAATGATTTATAGATTTTTAAACAAAATGAACAGCTTTTATTATTTATTTACTTATTTTCACACAAAATCCATTGCTCCATCAAATATAAACATATATGTTTTTCTGCAATCATACACTTAGGGAGTAGTGAAAAGCATTTTTTTTAGATGTGCCTTTAGCCTGTTGTACCTTACTGGTGCAAGAAAATTAAAAAATGATTTGTTTGGGTATTGTCTTCCTCAGGCATTCCAAATAAAATCCCACGCTGGAATTGAAGACGAAAAAAAAAAAAAATCACAGTTTTTGTGATTGTGACGGGCAAACTCAAGTACCCCATGAGATTTGGGTATCTTTTAATACACAATGCAGACTAAAGACAGAAACAAAAGATAAAGGGAATATTTCAGACAGGGAAGATACAAGATGTAATGAGAAACAGGTGAGTCAGAGAGTGCAAGAGAGAGCTTTCCTGTGTTTCCAAAGGTTCTAGCTTTCTAAACTTAAAACACTAATGCTATTTTCATATTTATATATTGATAATGGATAATTTATATATTATGTGAGAGGCAGCTTTTTGATTATGTTTTATTGCAAAACAAATATAGAATGAGAAATAATCCTGAATAGGTACTCAATACAACAAAATCACTGCCAATGAAAAATCAAAGCCAGAACCAGATCTGAGTGAAAGCTACAAAGTTTCATGTAATTCACATGTAATTGTACTTGTACTATATATACAATATATCCCCCCCAGACAGCTTAGATATAGACTGAAAAATATAACTTTTTCATTAAACTTATTAAAAAAATTATAATAAAATAAAATGCTCATCTTCTGCAATAAAATGGATTCCAATGAATGTTATGTAAAAGTCAAAATAAATTGCCCAGGAAAATGCTTTAGTTGGCTTTTAGTAGTAAAGAAAGAATTTCAGTCATCATGTCCTGCATTATGACAAGTACTGCACTCTGAGGTCTAAATGACATTAATAATTAGTATTATTACAAATGTAATTGAATTAGAGTGTTCAGTCTGAATAGCATTTGAGTGAAATCAATACTTAAGTAATGAAGGCCAATTACTCATGTTCTCTGTTCCAACATGCTGAGAGGTTTTTCAGTCCATAAAATACCATCACACAAAGCCAGATTTCTTCATAAATAAAAAGACAGCTAAGTGCAGCTTCTAGCAGTACCCAGCACAGATGGATGGGCCTTTTCTGCTCTAGGATGGCTTTCTTAAAACATTAAAATGTTGCCACTGGAACAAAACAGTGCGTTAAATTGAGCATGCGGCGGGCTAGTCGTCCCCTCTTTCAACTCAACAAGAGCACTACCCGAAAATCACTTTCAATCAATGCTCACTGCGCGATGACTCATCAAATAACACCTCTCTGAAAGTGTGCGGGGGTCTTTGTGTGTTATAGTGAGCATGAATGTAGAGCGTAGAGACAAATTCAGATAAATGAGCGTGGCCCTAACTTTTTAAACAGCTCCCGAGAAAATTGGAGTGAGAGAAAATACATTTATTTTATTACGAATAAAGATGTTATTGAATAGACTAATATCAAATATTTTTTTTCCAGTTTCTTGTTGCTCGTTTCCTGATTGGCCTACTTCACAATCTGTTCACGTCTTGTATTCATTGGAGTGATGTTACTGTAATTTTCATTGCATGTCATTTAGCAGGCATACCTCTATGCGACCTGTGTCTGGTTGAAAACCACGGGAGGGATCTTCTGTAGTGACCCGGCACTGAATGGCACAGCCATTGATCTTGATCTTGTCCTGTTCGAGACCCAGCTCAGAAGACTGCGGCCCTCACACACACGCAGCTGTGCATGAACCAAATCCACACTAGCAGAGGCAGAGAAAGAGAGAGAGAGAGAGAGAGAGAGAGAGAGAGAGAGAGAGAGAGAGAGAGAGAGAGAGAGAGAGAGAGAGAGAGAGAGAGAGAGAGAGAGAGAGAGAGAGAGAGAGAGAGGAGAGAGAGAGAGAGAGAGAGAGAGAGAGACGTTATCAGCGCTAACTGATGAATAAACCCTGAAGTGGAATGAAATTCCATTACACAAACTTGAAAACCCAATCACACTTTTATCTTTTGACAATCACAGCTGCATAAATTAATTCGCTGATCTTCCTCCTTTTGAAATGTTTATCCATGAAAAAAGTTTGCCCACTTAGTGCTCGCTCCAATATCAAGCAATTTGCTTTGATTCATTTGAATCCATTACTGTGTAGACGTATTGATTGTCAATGAGACACAGTTTCTTATAATCCAAATCAATCTTTGCTTAATTCAAACAATTAAAGTATTTCAGACTTGATTCAAAGTGGTAGAAAAAAAGAAAAAAAAATCACATAAAATTAGATTAAATGAATTAAAATGGCTATGCGAACAGCATTAAGCACAAATACTAATTTGCTCTCAAAACTACCTAAGGAAATATCTAGCAAATCACTTCAGGGACTTCAAGGGAGCTGCTATTTTAGCTGGTAGGAACTAATTTTATCGCTAAGCTGCCTAGTTGATAAACCACTTCAAATTTTATTTTTGAGATTTTGAGACAGGGGAAAAGACTTAAAAACTTGTTTTTTTGTTCTTGGTTGGATGTAAAAGCATATGGTGGTTAAGAAGCTGCTTTGACATTCTGTAAAAGACAGGAGGTACGCTAATGACTTGGCATGAAAATGTCAAAAATAAGCTCGTAAACCACATGCTGTCAAGAAGGCATACATACAACACACTGTACAGATCTTCTAACTTGTCAACAGTAGCATAGGGTAACATACTTTATCTATACAGGTAAAGAATACATTTTCAAACCTTGTCTAATTGCATTTTTTTTTGCTATACAGTTAAAATAGTGCCGGTTTAGCTTCATTTACAAATTAATTCATGTTGATGCTCGATTAACTGTATGTGTTAATTAAGCATTAGCAGAGTTCTTTTCTTTTGCACAAAGCTGTTTTTACTTCACACCAGTTGCATTCTGTTGAGCTATGTGGTGCCAGGTCAACTAAGGAATTAATGTTTGTTAAGGTAAACAAATATGAGCGTTACTGTCAGAGGATGTGAAGAGATAGAGAGAGAGAGAGAGAGAGAGAGAGAGAGAGAGAGAGAGAGAGAGAGAGAGAGAGAGAGAGAGAGAGAGAGGAGAGAGAGAGAGAGAGAGAGAGAGAGAGAGATATTATCAACCTTAGTTCAGATATATTCACCAACATCTGGAACAAAGGTCTTATTGCCCCAAATCCATAAAACAGAGAGATGTTTGAACCTAATAACTACTGTGGTAAATGCAGACTAGCCCATTTTCTCAGAGAAAGAAATGTCATGAGCAAGTGTCAAACTGGCTTCCAAATAAATATCGCACATCAGACCATTAAATACACTCTCCATACCTTAATACTAGGGCTGTCAAAATAGCGTGTTCATTTCAATTAATCTGAGAACAAAATAACAGATTAATCCATTCTATATTGAACTTTGACCCTGAGCTGTTCAATGCCACCATCCATTTAACTGTTAAATGAAAGAGGAGATGAGAACCTGGATCATTGATTGGAACATTTATTTATAATTATTTTTATTTTTTAAATGGCTTGATGGAAGTGTTGGAGTGGTGGCGCTCTTCAGTGGTGGAGGCGTGCGCTGTATTTAATAAATAATAATAATAATAATAATAATAATAATAATAATAATAATAATAATAATAATAATAATAACAGATTTTATCTATAACACACTTTTGATTCCGAAGAATCTCAAAGTGCAACAAAGGGAAGAAAAAAAAAGAATAACAAGTAAAAATATAGAATCCTACAACAATCAACCAACACAGAAAACTGAACAGAAACAGAGCTGATGGTCAACAGAAAAACAGAGCTGAATGTGAACAGAAAACAGAGCTGATAGTGAACAGAAAAACAGAGCTGAAGGTGAACAGAAAACAGAGCTGATGGTGAACAGAAACAGAGCTGATGGTGAACAGAAAAATAGAGCTGAAGGTGAACAGAAAACAGAGCTGATGGTGAACAGAAAAACAGATCTGAAGGTGAACAGAGCTGAATGGTGAACAGAAAACAGAGCTGATGGTGAACAGAAAACAGAGCTGAAGGTGAACAGAAAACAGATCTGAAGGTGAACAGAGCTGATGGTGAACAGAAAAACAGATCTGAAGGTGAACAGAGCTGATGATGAACAGAAAACAGAGATGATATTGAACAGAAAAACAGAGCTGAAGGTGAACAGAAAACAGAGCTGATGGTGAACAGAAAATAGAGCTGATGGTGAACAGAAAAACAGAGCTGAAGGTGAACAGAAAACAGAGCTGATGGTGAACAGAAAACAGAGCTGATGGTGAACAGAAAACAGAGCTGATGGTGAACAGAAAAACAGATCTGAAGGTGAACAGAGCTGAATGGTGAACAGAAAACAGAGCTGAAGGTGAACAGAAAACAGAGCTGAAGGTGAACAGAAAACAGATCTGAAGGTGAACAGAGCTGATGGTGAACAGAAAAACAGATCTGAAGGTGAACAGAGCTGATGATGAACAGAAAACAGAGATGATATTGAACAGAAAAACAGAGCTGAAGGTGAACAGAAAACAGAGCTGATGGTGAACAGAAAATAGAGCTGATGGTGAACAGAAAAACAGAGCTGAAGGTGAACAGAAAACAGAGCTGATGGTGAACAGAAAACAGAGCTGATGGTGAACAGAAAACAGAGCTGATGGTGAACAGAAAAACAGAGCTGATGGTGAACAGAAAAACAGATCTGAAGGTGAACAGAGCTGATGGTGAACAGAAAACAGAGATGATGTTGAACAGAAAAACAGAGCTGAAGGTGAACAGAAAACAGAGCTGATGGTGAACAGAAAACAGAGCTGATGGTGAACAGAAAACAGAGCTGATGGTGAACAGAAAAACAGAGCTGAAGGTGAACAGAAAACAGAGCTGATGGTGAACAGAAAACAGAGCTGATGGTGAACAGAAAAACAGAGCTGATGGTGAACAGAAAACAGAGCTGATGGTGAACAGAAACAGAGCTGATGGTGAACAGAAAAAAAGCTGATGGTGAACAGAAAACAGAGCTGATGGTGAACAGAAAACAGAGCTGATGGTGAACAGAAAACAGAGCTGATGGTGAACAGAAAACAGCTGATGGTGAACAGAAAAACAGAGCTGATGGTGAACAGAAAAAAAGCTGATGGTGAACAGAAAACAGAGCTGATGGTGAACAGAAAACAGAGCTGATGGTGAACAGAAAACAGAGCTGATGGTGAACAGAAAACAGCTGATGGTGAACAGAAAAACAGAGCTGATGGTGAACAGAAAAACAGAGCTGATGGTGAACAGAAAACAGAGCTGATGGTGAATAGAAACAGAGCTGATGGTGAACAGAAACAGAGCTGATGGTAAACAGAAAAACAGAGCTGAAGGTGAACAGAAAACAGAGCTGATGGTGAACAGAAAACAGAGCTGATGGTGAACAGAAAACAGAGCTGATGGTGAACAGAAAAACAGAGCTGAAGGTGAACAGAAAACAGAGCTGATGGTGAACAGAAAACAGAGCTGATGGTGAACAGAAAAACAGAGCTGATGGTGAACAGAAAACAGAGCTGATGGTGAACAGAAACAGAGCTGATGGTGAACAGAAAAAAAGCTGATGGTGAACAGAAAACAGAGCTGATGGTGAACAGAAAACAGAGCTGATGGTGAACAGAAAACAGAGCTGATGGTGAACAGAAAACAGCTGATGGTGAACAGAAAAACAGAGCTGATGGTGAACAGAAAAAAAGCTGATGGTGAACAGAAAACAGAGCTGATGGTGAACAGAAAACAGAGCTGATGGTGAACAGAAAACAGAGCTGATGGTGAACAGAAAACAGCTGATGGTGAACAGAAAAACAGAGCTGATGGTGAACAGAAAAACAGAGCTGATGGTGAACAGAAAACAGAGCTGATGGTGAATAGAAACAGAGCTGATGGTGAACAGAAACAGAGCTGATGGTAAACAGAAAAACAGAGCTGATGGTAAACAGAAAACAGATCTGAAGGTGAACAGAAACAGAGCTGATGGTAAACAGAAAAACAGAGCTGAAGGTGAACAGAAAACAGAGCTGATGGTGAACAGAAAACAGAGCTGATGGTGAACAGAAAACAGATCTGAAGGTGAACAGAGCTGATGGTGAACAGAAAACAGAGCTGATGGTGAACAGAAAAACAGAGCTGATGGTGAACAGAAAACAGAGCTGATGGTGAATAGAAACAGAGCTGATGGTGAACAGAAAACAGAGCTGATGGTAAACAGAAAAACAGAGCTGAAGGTGAACAGAAAACAGAGCTGATGGTGAACGTTTAGATAACGTTCAGTAAACAGTCCACTAAATCTTTCAATCGGTACAAAAAAATGTCATCATTTTTTGTTCATTTTTACGGTCGCGCAAAAATGATTACTGTCCATCACTGACTTGGAGGACCAGTCGCACGCAGTCCTACATCACCAGACTAATTTGACTAATCTTCACCGCGGTGGAAACACAGAGAGATTTGCAGATCTGGGGGGGGGGGGGGGGGGGGGGGGGGGGGAAAGTTCCTGTAAAAAAGTTCCTGGTACAAATTGTTCCTGGTAATTTTGGTGGAAACGGGGCTAAGGACGTACATGGAAAGGTTCATCCCATCCCACCCCTCTCAAACCGATTACAATTTCGGTTTGGGCATTTTTATTCAGCAAGATTGAGGTGTTTATATGAACCATTTTCATTCATATTGGACTTTAAAAAAAGATTACAGTGCTCCATGTTAACGCACCTACTGATATTCTTAGAACTTAGCAAATCTGTATGTGACCGACCAATAACCCTTGCTAAATGGGTAATGTCCCTAAACGCAATGTCCTGCAGACCAGTTTCCTTGTATGTATGCATGTATGTATGTACATTGAAAAAACTATACATACATAAATACATACATGCATACATACAACTGAATCTACATACATACATCATCTTCCTGAAGCACTTTTGAATTTATTTCCTCAGCATACTAGGTCATATTGTTGATTGTTATGTCCAATATTTGAACAGTGAAAATAATAACAAAAGAGTATTTGAACTTAAATGTCACTAATGCTGATAATTTATTGTTTCTTTTTAATTTAAATATTTAAAATACTTTCACAGCAAAAAAATTATGAATGTGATTCATTTAGACTAATTAATCACAGAGTATGTAATTAATTAGATTAAGTTTTTTAATCAATTGACAGTCCTACTCAATAGATAAACAAATCCATCAAAACAACCATACAAATTTGCTCATGCTTTGTCTTTTTCTTAAATGAATCCAGAGCGGCATCAGATAAAAATAAAAATAAAAAACACACACTATAATACCTAAAGTATTTGTAAACCTCTTTAAATCACTGAATTCAGGTGTTCCAATCACTTTCATGGCCACATGTGTATAAAATCAAGCACCTAAGCATGCAGACTGCTTCTACAAACATTTGTGAAAGAATGGGTCACTCAGTGAATTCAAGCATGATACCATGGTAGGTTGACACATGTACAATAAGTCTATTTGTGAAATTTCCTCACTACTAAATATTCCACAGTCAACTGTTAGAGGTATTGTAACAAAGTGGAAGCAATTGGGAACAACAGAAAATCAGCCACAAAGTTGTAGGCCATGTAAAAAAAAAAAAAAAAAATCACAGAGCAGGTTCAGCACATGCTGAGGTGCACAGACCGCAGAAGTCACCAACTTTCGGCAGAGTTAATAGCTACAGACCTCCAAATGTTGTTTGGCCTTTGGATAAGCTCAGGAACAGTGCATAGAGAGCTTCATGGAATGGGTTTCCATGGCCGAGCAGCATGTTCTCTGGAGTGAGGCATCACGCTTCTCTGTCTGGCAGAGTCCTGACCTCAACTCAACAGAACACCTTTGGGATGAATTAGAGCGGAGACTGTGAGCCAGGCCTTCTCGTCTAACATCAGTACCTGACCCCACAAATGCACTTCTGTCAAAAATTCCCATAAACACACTCCCTAAACTTTCTGGAAAGCCTTTCCAGAAAAGTTGAAGCTGTTATAGCTGCAAAGGGTGGGCCAACTCAATTTTAAAAAAGGCAATGACATCATTAAATCAATATACACAAATAACAAAGTTGCTGTTAAAATTAGTAAAAACACAGAATTACTCCCTCAGAGTCGTGGATTGAGGATGATATATACATAAATGAGCTTGCGAGGGATCCTGATCAGTCTGCAGCACCTGGTCTCACAGCCACCAAGACCAACATCATAACTTTAAATTAGACAACATGCTCCTAAACCACACAGAGAACTACACTTACCTTTGCATAAATATTAACAACACAGGAAATTAGAAAAAAAAAAAAAAAAAACTGTGAATGACCTGAGAGGCACGGAGAGCTATTAAGAGATATATCAAAATTGACATCCCAATCAGAATCTGGCTAAAAATAATCAAATCAGTAATGGACTCTGCACAATTGACCTATATGCAAACTCTTGCTGTGAGTAAAGCACAAAACCCCAATAATGCCTGCAGAGCAGAATTAGGATTATGACCTACTTATAATCACAATTAAAATAAATGCCATGATCACCTAAAAAATTATGATAAACAGACCCTCCATTACAAAACCATAAACTACCAAGAGGTGATGTCAGAAAGAAATGCCCTTTTAGAGCTTGGTTTAAGAGCTGAGTACACAAAGCAAAACATGTCTGACTGAGAATAGTCTCAACCTCAGACGTCACGCCCACGGACCGTTGGCGGAAGTCTTGAGCATCTACAGTCTCACCATAGAGACAGGCAGACACAGACAGGCCTGGCTACCAAAAGAAGACCGGCTGTGTCCCCAGAAAATAAAGTGGAGAAACAGAACTACACTTTCTTACATCCTGCCCTAATTACGCACAAATGAGGGACACCTTCTATCCCCATTTCATAACCCTCCACAAAGACTTCCATCGGAAACCAAGTATGGACAAACTCCAAGCTCAAACATGGCTGCCATGTATGTGAGGTGCTGTCATGACAAAAGTGCATCAGTGAGAAAGAGCTATCACCAAACTCAGAGACACTTTTTGAGACTTAGAGCTTAGAGACACTTTTTAAAAAATATTATGAGATGAATCATTTTTTATTTCAATGTTTATTTTCATCTGTATTTCATGTTATATTTTATTATGATTTTTTTATTACAATCATTATTATTTTTTATTATTATTATTATTATTATTATTATTTTATTGTTCTATTAATGTTTTGCAATGTAAAGTTCCCTTTCAACGGTCAATCGTATTGCGTCTAGCTAGACGCAGGGGGAAAACTCCTTTTCTCGAAAATACTGTAGCCTTCAGAAAATAATGCAGAGCTACTGCACAGCCATAATGACAATGACAGAGCGGCGTAACTGCGCAAACCAAACGGTGCGAAACCCGGCGAGCTGAATGCAGAGTCCCCCAAAAAGGGCTGGGCATCTGCCCATAAAATACGCTGAGATTTGCCATGGATTCAGATTATTCTCCTTCAGTGATGATCTTGGTACCTTCACTGATTTCTCCTGCTCAAAGCTTTCGCCTTCTTTACCGTCAATAAAGGAATGTGCAGCAGAAAAGCAGCTAGCGAACGGCTCCAGCGATCAGCCTCCAACGTTCAAACCAGCAACCTGATTATCAGCGTGGGAGTAACCCTGCAATCCCGTGAGCTGTCGCCCTGTACTCTCGGGCGAAAAAACAGACGTATCCTTTTTGTGCTATATTCACAAAAGAGCAGCAGCGTTTTTATAAATGTAACCGTGCCCACGTTCTTCACTCACAGCAAGATATTTCTCCTGTCATGTTCTCCCGATTAGACCAGCAGCCCCCGTTCAACACAGATGGTCTCATCTCTTTCGGAGGGTCTGAGGAAGACCCACAGGAGGAACCGCACGATAATTCTGTGTCATTAGCGGCATCAGATACAAAGGATATGTTCAGGCTTCATTGAAGACCCTGCCCCCTTGCCATCTATGTCCCACAGCGACTCCAAGCTGGTGTTGACAACGAACTTATCTACAACGTCAGTGAACTTGGCCTCAACTGGGCCTCACTGGAGGATCCTGCACATAGTCAATGGGACGAGTGGGCAAACAGGCCCCTCGGCAGAGCGCAGCACCATTCTTCCCAGAGGTCCACGATGAACTGGCTAAATCGTGGCAAGCTCTTTACTCTGCATCCCTGTGTCCATCTTCCTCAACCGCGCTCTTAACCATCAACGGTGCAGAGGAAAAATGGTATAAGAAGCTGCCATCGCTGGACGAAGACATGGCTGCACACCTCTGGCCGCTCGTAGTAGTAGGGTGGAAAGCCAAATTTTCACACCCGTCCAAGCCCTACAGGACAACCTCAGCCTTGGCGAATAGGGCCTACACATCTGCTGGCCAGACAGGCCCTTCTCTCCACTCAATGGTGGTCCTATAAGTTTTCCAGGCAAAACTCCTCCGTGCTAAGGATGGGCAACAGGATCACCTTCCTTGATGCACCAATCTCCCCCACTGGCCTTTTTGGCCCAGCTGTGGATGGATTAGCAGAGCGATTCACCTTGGCACAAAAGGTGGTCCAGTTCTGCTTCCTCGAGTTGCCAGAAAATGCTTCCAACTCTGAGTCTTGATCTGCAGATAAGGAAGAGGGGAGGGCTATGTCTCACCGAGGCCGGACCACCCTCCAAAATGCTCTGAGTGTCCCAATGACCTGATTCAGTTCAGCTCTAAACGCAACGTGTCATTACTCCACCCTACGAAACCCTGGTCAACCGTGCTGAGCCTTAGAAAGCCATCTCTGGTGTGTCACGTTGGATCATAAAAATGATAGAGCAAGGCTACTCACTCCAATTCTCTCACAAACAATATGCCTCATGTCCTCTGTGCCAAAGTAAATTTTATTTATATAGCACATTTAAACATAGCAGAACTATCCAAAGTGCTGAACAGAGTAAAGCGAAATAAAATCAAGAATAATATAAAGCAAATAAAAACAAGAATAAGATACAATAGAAATACCAGCACAAAGAGACTCTTTCACCTAGATATTATCACATAAAAAAACAGACTGTGTCTGTTCCCCAAATTAGTAAATACAAAAATTATCTTTTCTCAAAAGCACTTACTGTAAATTATATGATTACAGATCATAACCTAGATGTGCTGTGTTTGACAGAAACCTGGCTAAAACCTGACGATTACATTACTTTGAATGAGTAAACCCCCCCAATATTATTTTTATAAACACAAGCTATGTCTGAAAGGTAAAGGGGGAGAGGATGCTGTAATTTATAGTAATATCTTCATTACTACTCAGAAGTCTAGTTTCAAATATAATTCCTTCGAAATTTCGGTGCTTTATGTAACGTTATGTAGTGTAAATGATAAATTCTGTTTGACAATTGTGCTAGCTACTGTATAAAGGCCACCAGGGCACCATTCAGATTTTATCAAAGAACTTGGTGATTTTCTATCAGAGTTAGTACTGGCTGCAGATAAAGTACTAATTGTTGTTGATTTTAATATCCATATAGATAATGAAAAAGACTCATTGGGATTGGCATTTAGAGACATTCTAAACTCTATTGGAGATAGACAACACGTGTCAGGACAGGATCCACTTATTGCAGTAATCATACTTTAGACATAAATAGTGACATATGGAATAAATGTTTATACCGTTGAAATTCTGCAGCACAGCGTTGTCATCTCAGATCATTACATAGTATAATGTATTATCATTATGTATTATCATTTAACAAAGGCTGTAAAACTGCCCCATTGTTTCAAATATGGCATGACTATCACCACTACCACTAAAGATTGCTTTATAAATAAACTTCCTCATCAGTTCCATCTCATCAGCACTTTGCAACATAAACTATTAAAAAATAGTCCAACATCAAGATACAACAAGCACACCCGGGCCCTTAAAAATGCAGCACAGCTGGAAGAAAACAAAAATGGACGTCTTTCAGATTTTGTGGAAAGAGAGCACGATTGCATACAGAAAGGCCGTAAAAACTACTAGATCTGCTTATTTCTCGAATCTCTTAGAAGAAAACAAACAAAATCCTAGGTATTTATTTAAAACAGTGGCTAAATTAACAAGAAATAAAGCTTCCACTTCTGACGTTTACAGCACAGCAGTAATGACTTTATAAACTTTTTTACATGCAAGATTGACAATATTAGTAGGAAAATTATAACTATGCAACCATCTACTATAATATTGCATCAGGCAGTGCATTGTAGTGTCACTGATGAAAAATCCCACTCATTCACTGCTATAGGAGAGCTATTTTTAAACCACTTATTAAAAGAAGTTGCTTGATCCTACAGTATTAGTCAATTACAGACCAAACTTAAATGTACCCTTTCTGTATAAAATACGAGAAAAGGCAGTGTCTTCACAACTAGGCTCCTTTTTTAGAAAGAAAGGATATCTCTGAGGATTTCCAGTCAGGATTTATACCATATTATAGTACTGAGACTGCTCTCTAGCCTGGATGCCAGCCGAATTTAGCCCCACCCACAAAATTTTAGGTCGGGCAGTTCGGTCTGGCCTCGCTCCATAGAGGAGTAATTATCCCCGAACAGAAACTGTTTCGGACCAATGAAATCATCAGAGCGGGCTTTAGACGATGACGGACAGATGATAAACAGTAACGTAATCATGAACTTCATCAAAGGGGCTTGGATTATATTTGTTTGAATCCTAAACGGAGAGCTTGTTTGTATATGGATTCACCATCACAATTTCTCTCAGAAATGATGATCATGTAGGGTACTCTGAGTATCATTAAATTATTTTATTTTTTTACAACACCGGCAAAGATCGTTTATTGCAGCGCGCATGCAGCTAGGGTTGCCAAGCTTTCACAACAAAACCCGCCAACTATTAGCCCTAAACAATAGCTTCTCAGGAGAATTCTCCGGGAAAAAAATGCTGTTTGGGGGGTAAACTGTGTTATTTTGGCATGGTTGCCTACTCAAATTCGCACTCATCGGTCTATATATCAAATAATATTTGCTTCAACCCGCGGACAAAGAAAACAACTCGTGGAAAAAAAACACGGACTTGGCAACACAGTGCAGTTGAACTCTGTTGACATTTGACAATGCGTCGCTTCGTTGCTCTGATTGGTTGCTGGTCTATCCAATTGATGTCTTTCCTGGTTCAGTTGAAACACGCCCCATAATCACAGCCCAATGGAGCAGTTTCAGACTTATATTCTGACTAGAATTGAGTATTACTACGTCAGGCTAACTGCTCTCATCAGAATTACAAATGATTTGCTCTTATCATCTGATCATGGCTGTATCGCTCTACTAGTGTTACTCGATCTTAGTGCTGCATTTGATATTATTGACCACAATATTCTTCTGAATAGACTCGAAAGTCATGTTGGTATTAGATTAATTGCATTAGCATGGTTCAAATCATACTTATCTGACCGCCATCAGTTTGTAGCAGTAAATGAAGAGATGTCACACCGATCACACCAAGGCTCAGTGCTAGAACCATGGCTTTGCACCATGTACATGCTACTCTTTGGAGATATCATTAAGAAGCATGGTTTTAGATTTTACTGTTATGCTGACAATACACAGCTCTATATTTATTTGCACCCTGACGAAACTTTACATTTTACAAGATTGATAGAATGTGTAGCTGATATAAAACATTGGGTGACTAGTAATATCCTACTTAATTCTGAAAAAAAAAAAAAAAATCTAATTATTGGACACAAAAAAAACCTTTGCACGTAGTAACCTAGAGTTCTGTCTAACACTTGATAGTTGCTCTGTCAAGTTCTCATCTCAGTGAGGAACCTGAGTGTGCTCTTTGATACCAATCTCTCATTTGAAAGACACATTTCTAGCGACTGTAAAACTGTATTCTTCCATCTCAAAAAATATATTTAAATTATGACACATGCTTACAATGCAAAGTACTAAACAGTTAGTTTACGCGTTCATAACCTCAAAGCTAGATTATTCTAATCTCTACTGGGTGGTTGCCCTGCTCGCTTAATAAACAAACTCCAGCTGGTCCAAAACACAGCAGCTCAGAACTAGGAATTATGACCATGGTTCTGGCAACACTGCACTGGCTCCCTATTAAACATTGCAAACATTTTAAAATATTGTTAATTACTTAAAAAGCACTTACTGGTTTAGCTCCCCAGTACTTAAGCGAGCTCTCAACACATTATACTCTATCATGTCTATTGTAAATAGACATGATGGTCTATTATGTAAATTCTGGCCAGTTGATAATACCTAGAAAATCCAAATGTCAGTTTAATTCTACTCTAAAAACACATCTCTTTACGATGGCGTACATTATTAATTTACATTATTCAAATCAGTTAAATAATTGTTTTACGCTGCTTTAGCTGGAACCGGGAACACTTCCCATAACACTTGATGTACTCCTTTATATCATAAAAAGAATGGCATCTACACTAATATTAGTCTCTCTGTTTATACCAAGGTTTATGGTCAGCCTGATCTGGGCCATATCCAGATCAGATGGCGGATCTTTCCCTAGATGTGACTAACGCTGCCCTGAAGTGTCAGCAGAGACCCTATCAACTCTCCCTGTGATGGCCTCATCGACATAAACAAGCCCATCTCCTGTGTAATGACAATCTACAACCGGAAGGAAATGGACAAATATTCTGACTGTTCGGCTCTAGTATGACTTCCAATTTGTCGTCTGAATCATAAACATACACTGTTTGTTCGTTTTGGCAAGAGGAGAACTGGCACACCGACTGAGCCTGGTTTCTCCCAAGGTTTTTTGGGTTCCTTGCCATCGTCGCCCCTGTTGCCTTTGGCTTTTGGCTTGCTCTGTTGGGGACACTAAATATTTAACTATATTACTTCCTTTTAAATTCTGTTTCATTATTTTCCTGTTACCATTGTAAAGCTGCTTTGATACTATCGTCATTGTAAAAAACACTATATAAATATATTCTGTTGGGCGGCAACAGAAAAAGCTCCATCTCCCTTATTTGTTCAGCAGACTTGCATCTGCATTTTACATTATCTGGAGGCATGTAAGCGATGACTGAGGGAGACAAAATGATACAATGAAAAACAGTAACCTAAGCGCAAGGTCATAAAGTTATGAGCTTACTGGAGAAAGGGGTCATAGAAGTGGTGCATCCAGCCCAAAGCCAGTCTGGTTTTTACAGCCGCTACTTCCTTGTTCCCAGAAAGGATGCTGGCCCCAGGCCCATCCTAGACCTCAGACATCTGAACAAGGCCCTTATCAAACAGGCTTTAAGAATGTTAACATTGCAGCATATCTTCGTGCAGGTTTGCCCGATGAATTGGATCTTCTCAGTGGATCTGAAAGATGCTTCCTTTCATATCCAGACAAGACCCCGTCACAGATTGTTCTTGAGATTTGAGTCAGACAGGTATGCCTACCAGTATACAGTCCTGCCATTCGGACTGCCCCTGGCTGGCACCTCACACTTTTACAAAGTGCATGGATGTAGAACTTTCCCCTTTGAGACAAATGGGAATGCGATTTTTTAGTACTGGCTAAAAAAAGCTTGGAGCTGAGGCCACCTCTCTATCAAAGTAAACTACACCCATCCCAAACTGTTTGCACTACATTTGTGGCCCCTCAGTGGGAGTTCAAGGTTCTCCCAGCGAACATCCTGAACACTATAAGTAAGGCTAGAATGCCATCTATCACAAGCCTCTACGCACTTAAATGGTCTGTGTTCTCTTACAGTCAGGAACCAGAACTGGTTCACTGATACTCTTCACTGGTTCACTGATAATCACTGATACTCTTTCCTGCAAGATCTGTTGGATGCAGGCCATACTCCATCCACGCTCAAGATCTTATGTGGCAGCAATCAGTGGGCATGAATGTCATGATTGTCCATTTATTTAAGGGAGCTAGAAAGCTTAATCCCCCACTGCCTCCTACGGTGCCCTTCTGGGACCTATGGGTCCTTCAAACTCTAAAACAAGCCCCATTTGAAGCATTAGAATCGGCCAAATTCAAGCTACTTTCGCTGAAAACTGCACTACTGCTAGCCTTAGCATCAGTAAAGTGAGTCGGTGACCTACATGCACTCTCTTTGAGTGCTTCTTGTCTGGAGCTTGGCCCGGCTGACACTAAATTCCCCCTCAAACCAAGACACAGTGATATGCCAAAACTGGTTTCGACCCCATTTAGAGCAAAAGTGATCACGCTCTCTGCTCTACCCTCCATGGAGGATGAGTAGCAGCCTCTTCCTGGGCGTGGTCAAGCGGAGTATCGATTGGCAATATCTGCAGAACGTCCCGTCTACCTTTGCCTCCTTTTAAAAAGGCCACTATGAGTCCAGCCCTTCACAAGTTAGTGCTTAGGAGTCTAGAACTCATATGTCCCAGCACTTGGGCCCCCCTCATTATGATTAAGCATTTTTCATATTAGGTCATATATATATATATATATATATATATATATATATATATATATATATATATATATATATATATATATATATATATATATATATATATATATATATATATATATATATATATATATATACACATACACACACATACAGAGAGAGATAGAGAAAGAGAAAGAGAGAGAGAGAGAGAGAGAGAGAGAGAGAGAGAGAGAGAGAGAGAGAGAGAGAGAGAGAGAGAGAGAGAGAGAGAGAGAGAGAGAGAGAGAGAGAGAGAGAGAGAGAGAGAGAGAGAGAGAGAGAGAGAGAGAGAGAGAGAGAGAGAGATACTTTTAGCTATATTTCTTGGGCCAAATTAACTGAAAATGAAAACTGAAAAATGTCTTCACAAATACCGTGAAGTATGTGCAAAGCTGACATTTGAAGTTGTCCTTCCTATTTGAAAGGCCTATAAATGGACAAATCATGTTTAACTTCCAATCTAATTATGTCAACGGCAACAAGTTTGTGTCAGGGTTAAGTTTAAGGGTATGGTATTGTAAACATCATTATATTAGTGTAAATACCATTTATTTAGCTTCAAAGGTCTAGTGTGTTTGTGTATTCTGTGTAACGTGAATCTAATAGGTCAAAGTGTGAACTGGGGAATATCCACCCACCCACATGCACATTGTCAAACACACATATGCAGTAGACACACACACACACAGATTTCGGATGAATCAGACAACATTGTATGAAGACTGCCACATACATACCTACAGTGCCTTGCGAAAGTATTCGGCCCCCTTGAACTTTGCGACCTTTTGCCACATTTCAGGCTTCAAACAAAGATATAAAACTGTAATTATTTGAGAAGAATCAACAACAAGTGGGACACAACCATGAAGTGGAATGAAATTTATTGGATATTTCAAACTTTTTTAACAAATCAAAAACTGAAAAATTGGGCGTGCAAAATTATTCAGCCCCTTTACTTTCAGTGCAGCAAACTCTCTCCAGAAGTTCAGTGAGGATCTCTGAATGATCCAATGTTGACCTAAATGATTAATGATGATAAATAGAATCCACCTGTGTATAATCAAGTCTCCGTATAAATGCACCAGCACTGTGATAGTCTCAGAGGTCCGTTTAAAGCACAGAGAGCATCATGAAGAACAAGGAACACACCAGGCAGGTCCGAAATACTGTTGTGGAGAAATGTAAAGCCGGATTTGGATACAAAAAGATTTTCCAAGCATTAAACATCCCAAGGAGCACTGTGCAAGCGATAATATTGAAATGGAAGGAGTATCAGACCACTGCAAATCTACCAAGACCTGGCCGTCCCTCTAAACTTTCAGCTCATACAAGGAGAAGACTGATCAGAGATGCAGCCAAGAGGCCCATGATCACTCTGGATGAACTGCAGAGATCTACAGCTGAGGTGGGAGAATCTGTCCATAGGACAACAATCAGTCGTATACTGCACAAATCTGGCCTTTATGGAAGAGTGGCAAGAAGAAAGCCATTTCTTAAAGATATCCAAAAAAAGTTTTGTTTAAAGTTTGCCACAAACCACTTGGGAGACACACCAAACATGTGGAAGAAGGTGCTCTGGTCAGATGAAACCAAAATTGAACTTTTTGGCAACAATGCAAAACGTTATGTTTGGCATAAAAGCAACACAGCTCATCACCCTGAACACACCATCCCCACTGTCAAACATGGTGGTGGCAGCATCATGGTTTGGGCCTGCTTTTCTTCAGCAGGGACAGGGAAGATGGTTAAAATTGATGGGAAGATGGATGGAGCCCAATACACGACCATTCTGGAAGAAAACCTGATGGAGACTGCAAAAGACCTGAGACTGAGACTGAGACGGAGATGTGTCTTCCAACAAGACAATGATCCAAAACATAAAGCAAAATCTACAATGGAATGGTTCAAAAATAAACATATCCAGGCGTTAGAATGGCCAAGTCAAAGTCCAGACCTGAGTCCAATCGAGAATCTGTGGAAAGAACTGAAAACTGCTGTTCACAAACGCTCTCAATCCAACCTCACTGAGCTCCAGCTGTTCTGCAAGGAGGAATGGGCAAAAATTTCAGTCTCTCGATGTGCAAAACTGATAGAGACATACCCCAAGCGACTTACAGCTGTAATCGCAGCAAAAGGTGGCGCTACAAAGTATTAACTTAAGGGGGCCGAATAATTTTGCATGCCCAATTTTTCAGTTTTTGATTTGTTTTTTTTTTTTTAAATATCCAATAAATTTTATTCCACTTCATGATTGTGTCCCACTTTTTGTTGATTCTTCACAAAAATTACAGTTTCATATCTTTATGTTTGAAGCCTGAAATGTGGCATTATATATTTGATATATATTTTATATATATATATATATTTTTTGGTTTTGTTAAGGCAGGCCCATACAAAAAGATTTTTTTAAAATCTTATCAGATTTAATACAGTGTTTGCACATTTGTCTTTGTCTCACACAACATGATTTCTGCTTGTAAATATTCAACATGTTGGACATTTACATTTTGAGATCAGTGCAACCTCAATGTTCTTCCTAGCAGATTCTGAAAATCTGATAAAAAAATCTGTAGAACCATTAATATAACTGGGACTTTACCAGATTATTTATGGTTGCCAGAAGCGGAGAATTGGGCCCAAAATTGGCTTGATTATCCTGTAGTGTGTGGGTGCCTTTATTTGTCTGATCTTGTCTGTTTTGTGGTCGTTCTGTTTGCTGTGTTTTTGTACTCTGACATCCTGAGATTCTGTTACTGTCTGTACTACAGCTGTTGTGATTAGATCCAGCCTCTATTTCATCCTTGCCTCAAACACAGCGTGACACTTCTCCAGAGAAAGTGAATACCTTATCAACATTTCAACACATGAATTTAAGCAACCAATTGTGCACTTAAGCAGGGCAATTGCAGTCCAAACCATAGCAAAGCAAAACAGAATTTAAGTCTGATCTTGTGGGGTACCCAGCTAATAATCTTTAGTTTTCTCCTGGAGGTTGAGTACAGCCCCAGAGTCCCAGCACATTAAACCATAATGAAAGTATTGTTTTTCAGCCTGATTCTGTTTATAGTTTTTCCCTCATTATCCATGCTACCAAAAATGTAGGATGAGGATCAGATGAAAATATACTGATTACACCCACAGAAAGAAATTTGAGAATGACTCCGGATGAAAGGAAATGCAATTGTGGAAACATGTTTTTCTGTTTGTTTGTTTGACCAGAAAATATAATGGTGGTTTCAAACTTGAGTAAGCATTTGCCCAGAAGAATATGGATAAATTCACCAAATATTTAAGCTCAAAATGTTTTCACTAATCATATGCATTTAAAATGAACCTGGCACTAAATTCTTTAATAGTGAATGTCTGAATTTGTCTGAATTTAAGTTCACTAAATTGTGTGTGTGTGTGTGTGTGTGGCCTGGTAATCCCTACGTTATGGGGACAAAATGTCCCCATAAAGATGGCAATATCAGAAATCCTTGTCCTTGTGGGGACATTTTTAGGTCCCCATGAGGAAAACATCTTATAAATCACACAGAAGGAGTTTTTTTTTTTTTGAGAAAGTAAAAATGCAGAATGTTTCCTGTGATGGGTAGGTTTAGGGGCAGGGGCAGTGTAGGAGGATAGGATGTACAGTTTGTACAGCATGAAATCCATTACGCCTATGGAATGTCCCCATAAAACATGAAAACACGACGTGTGTGTGTGTGTGTGTGTGTGTGTGTGTGTGTGTGTGTGTGTGTGTGTGTGTGTGTGTGTGTGTGTGCGTGCGTGTGCGTGTGCGTGTGCGTGTGCAATAAAAGGAAGTTTGAGTCTAAAGATACTTTACATTTAAAATTCCTGTAAGCCATTCCACTTCAACGGGGACTCTTGTTTTTGCTTTCACTTTAATGAGCAACAAAATCAAATAAATAACTATGTGAGAGGACAAGCAGGAGGTACTCATGAATAAAGCTGCACAGATAATGTAGAAAATTAGATTTTCTGAATTTTTCTGACTGTCTCAGTCTTTTTTTAACATACACATCAAAAATAAGTAAGTGAAGTTTCACTGGCACAACTAATAAAGAGTTTTGTAATGATTTCTCAAAGTTTGTAATAAGATTTTTTTTTTGAGAAATTGAATAAAATTAATTGTTAATAAATATTTCTTTCTAAAGCTAAAGCTAAAGCTATTTGAGTCTTGTGTGTTTGAAAATAAGTTGATAGAATGTATTAATTTAAGTTAAAGTTGAGAATAAATAAATGTTTAGGGGTTACCAATTGAAGTCTTTTTTTAAGTTGATCCAACTGTAGAAAAAATTAAAACATTTAAGTTGGAATGGAATGAAAATAAGTTAGACTAATGTGAATAATAGGATTGAATGAACTCAAATAATATGTGTGAATGACTCATTGAAAGAAAGTTGATAAACCGTAATCATTTAAGTTGAGATAACTTAATTTGTTTAGGTGTTACCAATTGAAGTAATTTTTAAATGGAATTGAATTGAAGTTGATCCACTTTTTACAGTGTAATCTTGCAAATTGAAAGAGAATGTATTGGCAATTTAGCTATATTTGTTTATGGGAACAGTATTTTGCAGTTAAATGATATACAAGATGAGCCAGTCCAGTATCTTATCTACTATCATGTTCTTTCTTTTATTTTGTGGATTAATGCACCATAACATTTACTGGAACATTTACTGTGTAAATTCAGTGCAGATTTCTTTATAACTAAGCACAGGCACATAGGAACAATTTTAAAAAGTCTGTCTAGAAAAGCAATCCCGAAATTACATAGAGCCAAACGTCCACTCATGATGAATGACCTATTGTGTAATAAACACACAAGAACAAAGACACAAGCTACCACTTCTGGTGTCAGCAGCTACACAAATGTCTGCAATTTAAATGATCACATATGCTCTCACCTGTGATCTGCATACAAAACACACATGCCTTTTCTTGCCTCTAGGCATCACTTTATTTTCAAACAGCGGACTCATAATTAATGTCTGCCACTGCTATTGAGCTGAGAGACATAGAGCGAGAAGTTGAGAACATGTGAGGTGTAGAATATCTAATGTCCTACATGCCGAGAGGAGTGAACAAGAGGTGTGTGTGTGTGTGTGTGTGTGTGTGTGTGTGTGTGTGTGTGTGTGTGTGTGTGTGTGTGTGTGTGTGTGTGTGTGTGTGTGTGTGTGTGTGTGTGTGTGTGTGTGTGTGTGTGTGTGTGTGTGTGTGTGTGTGTGTGTGTGTGTGTGTGTGTGTGTGTGTGTGTGTGTGTGTGTGTGTGTGTGTGTGTGTGTGTGTGTGTGTGTGTGTGTGTGTGTGTGTGTGTGTGTGTGTGTGTGTGTGTGTGTGTGTGTGTGTGTGTGTGTGTGTGTGTGTGTGTGTGTGTGTGTGTGTGTGTGTGTGTGTGTGTGTGTGTGTGTGTGTGTGTGTGTGTGTGTGTGTGTGTGTGTGTGTGTGTGTGTGTGTGTGTGTGTGTGTGTGTGTGTGTGTGTGTGTGTGTGTGTGTGTGTGTGTGTGTGTGTGTGTGTGTGTGTGTGTGTGTGTGTGTGTGTGTGTGTGTGTGTGTGTGTGTGTGTGTGTGTGTGTGTGTGTGTGTGTGTGTGTGTGTGTGTGTGTGTGTGTGTGTGTGTGTGTGTGTGTGTGTGTGTGTGTGTGTGTGTGTGTGTGTGTGTGTGTGTGTGTGTGTGAGAGAGGGGGAGAGCGTGAGAGGGAGAGCATGCATGCGAGAGAGAGAGAGAGAGAGAGAGAGAGAGCGTGAGAGGGAGAGCATGCATGCGAGAGAGAGAGAGAGAGAGAGAGAGAGAGAGAGAGAGAGAGAGAGAGAGAGAGAGAGAGAGAGAGAGAGAGAGAGAGAGAGAGAGAGAGAGAGAGAGAGAGAGAGAAAGAAAGAAAGAAAGAAAGAAAGAAAGAAAGAAAGAAAGAAAGAAAGAAAGAAAGAGAGAGATTACTATTCATTCATTAAAATGTGTAAAACCCTGAAAATAAAAACAAAAGATCCAAAAATGGACAACAAAATCTAGTTAAGAGGCTAAAGTACAGCTATATATATATGCACACACACACACACACACACACACACACACACACACACACACACACACACACACACACACACAGGTCCTTCTAAAAAAAAATTGCATATGTGATAAAAGTTAATTATATTTCCATAATGTAATGATAAAAATTAAACTTTCATATATTTTAGATTCATTGCACAACCAACTGAAATATATCAGGTCATTTATTGTTTAAATACTGATGATTTTGGCATACAGCTCATGAAAACCCAAAATTCCTATCTCAAACTATTAGTATATTTCATCCGACCAATAAAAGAAAAGTGTTTTTAATACAAAAGAAGTCAACCTTCAAATAATTATGTTCAGTTATGCACTCAATACTTGGTCAGGAATCCTTTTGCAGAAATAACTGCTTCAATGCGGCGTGGCATGGAGGCGATCAGCCTGTGGCACTGCTGAGGTGTTATGGAGGCCCAGGATGCTTCGATAGCGGCCTTAAGCTCATCCAGAGTGTTGGGTCTTGCGTCTCTCAACTTTCTCTTCACAATATCCCACAGATTCTCTCTGGGGTTCAGGTCAGGAGAGTTGGCAGGCCAATCGAGCACAGTAATACCATGGTCAGTAAACCATTTACCAGTGGTTTTGGCACTGTGAGCAGGTGCCAGGTCGTGCTGTAAAACGAAATCTTCATCTCCATAAAGCTTTTCAGCAGATGGAAGAATGAAGTGCTCCAAAATCTCCTGATAGCTAGCTGCATTGATCCTGCCCTTAATAAAACACAGTGGACCAATACCAGCAGCTGACATGGCACCCCAGACCATCACTGACTGTGGGTACTTGACACTGGACTTCAGGCATTTTGGCATTTCCTTCTCCCCAGTCTTCCTCCAGACTCTGGCACCTTGATTTCCAAATGACATGCAAAATTTGCTTTCATCCGAAAAAAGTACTTTTGGACCACTGAGCAACAGTCCAGTGCTGCTTCTCTGTAGCCCAAAAGTGGCTTGACCTGGGGGATGCGGCACCTGTAGCCCATTTCCATTTCCAAATGTATTTCTGTGTCTTACCCTCTCGCTTGAGGGTGTCAATGATGGTCTTCTGGACAGCAGTCAGGTCGGCAGTCTTACCCATGATTCCGGTTTTGACAATTGAACCAGGCTGGGAGTTTTTAAAAGCCTCAGGAATCTTTTGCAGGTGTTTAGAGTTAATTAGTTGATTCAGATGATTAGGTTAATAGCTTGTTTAGAGAACCTTTTCATGATATGCTAATTTTTTGATATAGGAATTTTGGGTTTTCATGAGCTGTATGCTCATAATATTATAAATTATATAAATATAAAAATAATATTTCTCTACATGGATTTTATTATAAGACAAGCTTAAAATTAAATACTCCATTTTATGCTGTAACAGGGGTCAGGAAAAAGGCTGAAGACCCCAGTAATTGCTTACTTGTCTTATTCTCAATATAGAAAACGACTTGCCACAGATCCAGGGTCAATCGTGTGCTGTTCAAATCGAAGAGGTCACAGAGGACATGTGTCACTCAATACTGATCAAAGATCAGCAGGAATGTGGTAATGAGCCTTTAACACCATGCTGACCTTGGGTGGTTGAAGCCACATCCTTCCCACAAACAAACACAAATACACACCTCTGTTTTTTTTACATATCCGATCGAAAAGGTGTACACAATACGTGCATGCAGATACAAAAGCACATACTGTAGTGAACATATTGGGGGGCAAATCCACATTTTTCTATAAGCTTACTTTTAACTCTGCTTTCTAGCTCTTGTATTTCATCTGGGTTTCACCCTCAGCCTGCTGTTCACAGAAGCATTAATTATTGGCTTTCCGCTTTTATCTGCCACCCCACACTCATGAGTCAGAAAACACATTCAGGAGATAATAGGATAATAATGAAAAAAAATCTCAAGTAATAAATACAACATGAAAGAGACAATGAGGCCAGCAGAGACAGGAAGAGCAGCAGAAATAGCAAAGAACTGTTATGAGATCAAGAAAAACACTGTGAATATATTTGGACAAGAAAAAGAACAATTACAGATAGCTGTTGATTTAAAGGGACATATTTTCTCCTACGCAAGTTCAATATGTAGACATAACTACAGAGGGAACCAAAAAGTCTGAAACCACATTGAAAATCTGTGATTTTGTTCCTTTAATCCAGGAAATTAGCAACATATTGTAGTAAAAATCAACATAGAACAAATATGGTCTCAAATGTACTTATTTGATTAGTGAAAGAGAAACAGTGCATAATCTGAAATATGTTTAATGACATGTGCAGTCACTAATCAAATAAGTACAGACTTTGATCATGTGATCTCCTTTGTTCAGGTGATTAGATGCTCAAGCTTTCATTAAGTCAAAAAATGCTTTTTTGGCACAAACTATTATAATAATAGTTTATGCCAAAAAGTGTTTTGTTGAGCTATAATATAACATAAGAACAGTTATACAAATGCAAAATAGAAGCATTCGTTTTGGACCCCTCTTTACCCTGTACCCATCTCAAGGAGTGTAACCACTATGGCATTTTCAAACATGTCAGCGTTTGGATCGGCCAATGGTGTGAGTTTGGAGTGGGACTACCTGTTTCAACAATTAGTCTCCTAGTGGCACAGATTAAATGATAAGAATTACACACTTCATCTTTAACGGATTAGTTCTTGAAAGAATAAATTTAACTTAAAAATGAAACTATCCTGATTTCAGCCGCTTCCTGGAGAATGGAGACTCCATTCCCAGATGGTTCAGCTGATTTGGGAACAGTTCAGCAATGCACATGTAGACCTGTTTACTTCCCGTTTCTCTTCCTATTGCCACTTGTTTTACTCCCTGACAGAGGGAACCCTCTGCACAGATGCACTAGTGCACAGCTGGCCTCGGGGCCTCCGCAAGTGCACAGCAAATTACTGAGGTATAAAAACCTGGTGTTGGGCATCTAGTGATAAAATCTGGTGTTAATTTACAAATATTATATGCTTTATCACTTGTTTAGTGTTAAAGCACAGTGTTTCCTTTGGGTGATAAAGCACAGTGTTTCCTTTGGGTGTTAACAATCAACATCTGCGCATGTGCAGAGCATTTTAAATTTCCCAGCTCATCCTTCGGTCTCTCCATCTTTATGGATTTCCCTGCACACACAATGGTTACAAGGACAAGGTATAGTATAGTATTATTATCTTATCAACTTGTGATTTATTAATGAGCTTGTATAATGAGTAACGTAGCCGATGTGGATGACTTAACTCTTAGCGTTTTTTTTTTTTTTACCTCAGTTTAAATTTAGCGCGCTTTTGATCCGCCATTCAGTTTAACATAACTGAATAACCCCCACTAACACACTAAATGCGTTAATGGAGGACGAGATTTACGTAAGTGACTTAATTTCGTTGTATTAATTTTGTAATAATGTAGCAGCATTAACATTATGTGTCATTTTTTAACTCACTGGACTTGGATAGTTATTTCTTCTCATTTGGCATAACGTTAAGTATCTTTAGGGCTTCCAACCTTTATAAGACCGTTTATATCTTTCACCCCGTAACTACGAGTTAATTCTGGTGTTTTGAATGATGAGTGATGTCATTCAAATGAGAAAGCAGACGTTAATCGAATGAATTAATTGCTCTTAATTTTTTTTTTCTTGTATGACGCCGGGGCTCGATCCCTGGCCGAGCACCCACGGATAGCACGGTCCATCATTGTCGGCGCTGCGCATACTGATCGGCCTGCAACATTTTGCGAGTGAAATGCTCTGTGTGTTCTAGCAATCTTCTCGTTGTACTTTGATAACATACGCCGACCATTCTGTACAGCGCTCCAAAATGTCGAAAACATCGTAGGACACGCTTTTCTTCATGAACTGCTTCAGTCATATAGAAACTCAAGATCGAGTAGGCCTACGAGTGTGCAATGTCGTGGAATGTATACGCCAAAACTCATTTTGGCGTGCATATGATACGCTGTTTTTTGCGTGCATATGATACGCAATTTATGGCGTATTATACATACGAACCCCCCACCCCACTACCCTAAACCTACCCAAGAGAGCGTGTCATATACGCCATAAAGTGCGTATATCATATGCACGCCGAAATGAGTTTTGGCGTATACATTCCACGACATTGCACACTCATACTATTTGACATTTTTCGTCTTATTTTGTATTAGTTGAGCAGACATGCATTAGTGCCCTTCCATGCGCGATTTTTTCTGTACAACTTAGTTCTAGCCTTTTCTAGTTGTAGCATTATAAATCTGTAACAGTAGTGCTTATGTTTTGAATATAACATTTTCTTGCTATGTGTTGGTATAAAGATAACCTGAAGTAAAACACAAAGTGACCTGATTATTTTGAGTCTTTTAGTTTGCTTTCTGCTTTGGAGGATTTTTGTTTCATGGAATATTGTTTATTATTGCAGAAGGAAACCACTTAAGGCCACAATCTATGTATGCCCTTGGCATTATTACTCTACAAACCTAAACGATCCTGAAAGGAAGACAGGCTATGTAAGTATCTCTGCTTGTTGATTGAAGATGTTTGAAACTTTATATCTTAGATTTTTTTAATGTGTTTGTTTTAACCAAATGTGTCTCTTTAACAGGAACGATACTATGTGTTTGGATCATTTTGAGGAGCGCTATCAACGCCAAGATCGTGGGATCGATGAATTGGGAAAGCAAGAACTGACAAAATATAAAAATGCGTACATTGAATGCAATGTAAGTCGCTTTGGATAAAATCATCTGCCAAATGTAAATGTATTAATTTATAAAGGAATAGTATTTTTTATCAGAATGAATTACAAACCAGACAGTTTTTTAACATTAAGGTTGATTTAATATATACAATGTTGAATTTTTGTATTTTCAATTAAAACATTACTTGAGGAATGTTTCTTTGTTTAATCTTGTTTGAAACGCAGTAGAGATTTATCATGGTAAGATGTTATAGCATTGGAGTATAACAAGAAATTGTTTTATTCAATTGTATGTGTGACTACAATGGCTTTACTGTAGCGATTCCCGGCGAAAGCAAGAACTGACAAAAATGTTTTTTTTTTTTATTTATTAAAAATGGTATTGAATGCAGTGTAAGTCGCATTGGATAAAAGTGTCTGCCAAATACATAAATGTAATGGAATTGATATTTTACAATTTCAATAAATATTCAAATAAATTTGTAGTCACTTGATTTTTTTGGGGAAAAAATAAAATAATATATATAAATTGTTTTAAATTTCATTCACAGTGCCATTTTAGTATTTAAGTATTTACATTAAATAAACATTAAATACACTGGGTGTGTGAGATTAATCACCATAAAGTGTTAAATGTACACTTATGAGTAATACATTTCTCAACACCTTGAGTGACTAAAAAGAAACACTAACACAGTGTTTGTATAACGAACACTTTCGTCAGTGTTGTTTTAACACTAGCAAAGACGGACCTGTATGTTCACCCGGAAAGTGATAATTTTAACACCCGTGGTGATAAATCTCCCAACATGTTTTTTGCTGTGTGCGTTTCCCCCAGTGCGCATTCTTGCGTAGACACTGTGCAAGGTCAGAAAGGACAAGGAGAAGGTACTTTTGGTCGCCCCGTATTGGCCAGGTCAGACCTGGCAATCCGAACTCATACTCCTTGTGACAGCCCCTCCCTGGTCAGTTCCTCTATCTCTGCCTACCACAACATTGTGAAGTCGTAAACAGTAAGTCAGCATGACCTGGTCATCAGGTTCCTAAAGGGGACTAGGAGACTAGATCCTTCTCACTAGGAGACTAGATCCTGCTCACTCTCCCCTCATACCCCTATAAGCCTTGCAGTGACTTTATCTGCCCTGCAGAGAGCTACACATTTACCACACATATAAAGCAAATCAGTGTTGCTAAAAAGTTTTGATGGATGACGGTTGTAATGAAGGTAAAGACGATTGCAGTGACATATATTAAGCACATGCGTGTCTGTTATAATTGATGCGCAAACCGTGTATGTGTGCTCTCAGCTCACTGAATAAAGTTTTGTTTGGATGACGATTGTAATGAAGGTAAAGATGATTAGCCACACATCATACATTAGGCACACACAAGATCGTTACTATTGATGCCCAAACAAACAGTGTATGTGCGCACTTGGCTCGCTGATCACTATAACATTGAATTTAAGCATGAACGCAGTTCAGTATATTCATAATTATTATATTTTTAATTTGTATTTTAGTGTGTTTATTAATTATGAATTGATCCGTACAGTAGTTATATGCGGTCCTTTGGCATCTCACTGTGGTCTTGTTTGGTATGGCAGTTTGACTTACTATTATTTGTACTTATTGTACTGTATAACTGAGCAGAGAAAGTACTTCTAAGTTTTAAAGAATGTCTGCAATACACTCCTGAACAAAATCTTAAGACCAGGGGATGCATTGCAAGTTTTACACATTTCGCACTTGTGGATCATAAGCGGGTTGTAAGTGCTGCTTCAAAATGCCAAAAGAAGAAACAGGAGCAAGAGACAAAAAATAGAGAGTAGGCAATTTATTGAAGACTGCATTAAACTCAAACAGGCCGTTCTTCAGCTGATCAAAAGTTTAAGACCATAGCCATAAAAAGGTCAAATCTGCACAAAAATATGGCTTTCATGTCATTGTCCTTCAAGCAGTCATACTGTCAAGATCTCCTGATGGCAAAGGCAAAAAGGCTTTCTCTCTTTGAACGTGGCAGGTTGTTGAGCTGCACAAGCAAGGCCTTTCGTAACGCGCCATCGCTGCTGAGGTTGGACGCAGTAAGACAGTCATTTTACATTTCTTAAAAAATCCTGAGTTATGGGACAAAAAAGTCAAGTGGTAGACCCAAAAAGATTTCACCTGCACTGATCAGCAGGATCCGACGGGTTGTCCGTGAAGACACAGGTCGATACTCAACCCAAATGAAGGTCCTTACTGATGCTGACTGCTGCCCAATAACCATAAGACGTCATCTGCTAGAGAAGGGCTTCAAGAACAAAAAACGTCTTCAAAGGCCACGTCTCCTCCCGCGACACAAACTTGCCCGTTTAGAATTTGCAAGGGAGCACCAAACATGGGACACTGAAAAGTGGAAGAAAGTTTTCTCTGACGAGAAAAAAAATTAACCTGGACGGTCCTGATGGCTTCCAACGTTACTGGCATGACAAGGAGATCCCACCTGAGATGTTTTCTACGCGGCACAGTGGAGGAGGCTCCATCATGATCTGGGGTGCTTTTTCCTTCAATGGGAAAATGGAGCTTCAGGTTGTGCAGGGGCGTCAAACGGCGAATGGCTATGTGGATCTGTTGCAGCGGGCATCCCTCTTGACCGAGGGCCCCTGTCTGTGCGGTAAAGACTGGGTCTTTCAACAGGACAACGCTGCAATTCACAAAGCCTGCCTGACAAAGGACTTCTTCCAGGAGAAGAACGTTGTTCTTTTGGACAATTCTACGTGTTACCGTGATCTAAATCCCATTGAGAATATTTGGGGATGGATGGCAAGGGAAGTTTAAAAAAAAATGGACGTCAGTTCCAGACCGTGGATGCCTTTCGTGAAGCCATCTTCACCTCATGGAGAAACGTTCCCAGCAGCCTCCTGGAAACAGTCGCATCAAGCATGCCAAAACAAGTTTTTGAAGTGATCAACAAGAACGGTGGGGCTACTCACTACTGGGTCCTTTTTTGACACTTTTAGTACTGTTGTGCGTTTATTTTTGGGCTATGGTCTTAAACTTTTGATCAGCTGAAGAACGGCCTGTTTGAGTTCAAATGCAGTTTTTAATAAATTGCCTACTCTCTTTTTTTTGTCTCTTGCTCCTGTTTCTTCTTTTGGCATTTTGAAGCAGCACTTACAACCCGGTTATGATCCACAAGTGCGAAATGTGTAAAACTTGCAATGCATCCCCTGGTCTAAAGATTTTGTTCAGGAGTGTATATGTTCAATGTATGTTTCTCCAAGGGGGATATGCTTCCCAGTGTACTTTGGTATTCCTGTGTTAAGTGGACTCCTTTGTCCATGCTACTCAGAGTGACAAAAGGGAACGTCTCGGTTATATATGTAACCCTCGTTCCCTGAAGAGGGAATAAGGACATTACTTTTCTCTGCCACGTCCACTGTACCACTGGAACGGACGGGAGTTCTGTCTCGGCTCCTCAGCAGTAAACATAATGCAACATTGCCAGCATACTTCCTTATATAGCCATAGGATATAGCGGAGCTAATTTATGCAATTGGAATTTCATTGCCATGGACTCGTTTTGTAAGAACTTGAAGGTGATTCAAGTCACTGATGTAAGGTCTCATTCCCTCCTCAAAGAACGAGGGTTACATACGTAACCGAGACAATTTTTCTAAACACATTGGACTATGCACTGTAAAAAATAAATAAAAAATCAGCTCTCCAGTTGAACATTTTCTAGTGACTGATCACATCTAAATTTTTAGTTGGCCAAATTGAATTTCAGTGAATTAAATTGCAAATTGCATCAATTCACAGAAAGTATATTTGGCCACACTGAAAAATTTAGATCAGACACTAGAACATTTTCAATTGGAGACCTGACTTTTTTTAGTTTTTTTTGTTACAGTGTTGGCAACCAAAATGTTGAAGGTCCAAATCAATGCAGTTTCAAAGCACTTTAGAGACTTTGCAGGATCCCAGCTGAGAAAATGGTCTTTGATCAGCCATGTTCTAAAATAAAAATAAAACTTTTTTACCTAAACTGCTCATCTTGCTCACTTCGGAAAGGTCACGTTAGACTTAGGAAGAAGTTTTTTTTGTTGTTGTAAAAGGCATATGTATTAGTCTTTGATTTGGGGCGGTTCTTCCGCCTATGTCCAGCATAGAGGTTAGATCGGGCTCAAAAAATCAAGTCCAACCCTACCCGAGCCCGGGCGTGCTGATAAACTTAAATGATAAACTTAAACATTGATAAACTTAAATGAGTTGATAACATCGCTGTTTTCTCCACAGCCGAATCAAATTTTGTTGCAATATTTTCCTGTTTAACACTTTGAAGCTGCTTTGAAACAATCGTCATTGTAAAAGAGATATATAAAAAAAGTTGACTCGACTCCGCTCAATAATCCGCAGGCGCACGCTCATGAACCACTCACCGGTAAACTGATGTTTGCTCAAATCCAGCTCAGACATTTATCTGTAGCTTACTTTGTTGTAGCCATTAAACAATGTGTTTTTTCCTTCATATTTATGTTTAAATAGTATAATATTATTTTTACATTTCATCTGATTATGATAAGTGAAAAGATGCAAGTGGGTCAGAAATGATTTTGGTGGTTATATTTAGTTTAATATTAAGTTTTGTTTTGTAGAAAGCATTTTGTTCGTTTCGTTTAAATTGTATCTTAATTTTAAAAATAGGTTTCTTAGGAAAATTGCCTGAAATTAATAAATAAAAAGCAAATAGCAAACTATAATCGTGACATGAAGTAGTGGGAGTGATCGCTTTCATTGCTCATGAACTGGAGCACGCGTCTCATAAATAAACCGAAAATCAGCAGGCTACTTGCCTCACAGACATGAGAAATATGCGTATAGAAAGCTTGAAATGTCTTGAAAAGCTTTTAAACGAAGCGATTCGAAGACAATTAAGCAAAGTGCAGTGTTCACGTGAGCAGCTCATCACTGCTCGAGCTGTGAGTTTAACACGCATTTTTACACTAATCCTGACTTGTGCAACTTTCTAGCCTACACATTTTTTTCTTAGTTGTTGTATTAGTTCTTACTTTGCTAAATATATATGCTAATTTCTGATTATAATCAAAGTAGGCTAATCATTAAAAAAACAAACGCTTGATCAAGGGCCCAGCCCTACCCGGGATAGTGCCAGGAAATCTCAGGCCGACCCGGCCCGTGGGTCGGTTCGGGTCAGGTTCGGGCTCGGGCTCGGGCAGAGAATCTAAACTCTAGTCCAGCATGACCTTTCCGATGTGATTACGCAATCAGTGGCACGTTGAAGAGCAGATTAGCAACTTAAAAAGAGTATATAAATGTTTCTTTTTTCTTGAGAATGACCAAAGGTTTCGCTAGATAAGACCCTATTCCTCAGCTGGGATCGTGCAAAGCCTCATTGGAAACTGCATTGATTTTGGTCCTTCAATATTTTGGTTGCAATTGAAGTCCATTATGTGAAAAAAAAATCCTGGTATGTTTTCCTCAAAAACTTATTTCGACTGAAGAAAGAAAGAACTTCTTGGATGAGATGGGGTGGGAAAATGATCAGGACATTTTAATTTTAAAATGAACTAATCCCTTAATATACACACAGACCACGACAAACATTCACAAAAAGTTTACAAAATTGTAAAGCAGTTAATTTCCTGGGAGCCATAAAGCTTAACGACAGCCGTGCATCAAAAATGATTGTCATTGCTTTCACTGAGGCCTTCAAGTGCTAAATAAACAATGGTGTGTTAACTCAATTTCTCAAATCTCTTGCCTCAAATGAAAAAAAGAAAGGAAAATAGGGCATATAAGAGAAGAGGGGGGACATTTCTGGCACCAGAAATCTTTAACCTTGTGGGGAATTGTTTTGGTCTCCATAATAAAAACATCTTATAAATCATGCTAAATTATGTTTTTTGAAAATATAAAAAAAAGAAGAAAAAAAAAGAAAAAGAAAGGTTTTTTTTGTGAGGGTTATGTTTATGGGTAGGGTTTGATAATATACAGTTTATACTATAGTTTTACTATATAAAAATCATTATGTTAATAGAAAGTTACCATAAAACATGGCCCCTCAACGTGTGTGTGTGTGTATGTGCGTGCATGCGTGTGTGTACTTGTTTATATTACATTGTGGGGACCAAATAACCCCACAAGGATAGTAAATTCTGAGATCACCTATAGTGTGCCACCCACAAGGGAAACTGAAAATGAAAATGAAAATGAAAATGAAAATGAAAATGAAAATGAAAATGAAAATGAAAATGTATTATATTAGTGCTATTTAAAAGTCTAAAAAACATTTTACTATTTAAACTATTGTGATAAGGAGCCATCAAAGAAAAAAGCCTAATCCATAAAGAAAAACAGATACTCTCTAAAGTGTGGTCTTGTGAGTTTTGGACTGATAGCTCTGTTCGGACTGCACACACACGCACGCACGCGCACGCGCACGCGCACACACACAAGTAACACATGTTCCTTATGCTTACCAAGGTTTCAGTTGATAATGAATACAGTCTTCAGAGTGTGTTTACAATATTCTTTGATAAATACACATTTTAAATGAACTAATATTTTGTAAAACTATAAGTAGCCTATTCATTTCTTTAAAAACAAATCTTTTGGACCACTTTTGAACAGTAGTGGACATAAAGTAAAATATGTATTTAGACAGTTATTCAAGACACTACTCTAAGCAGTTAAAGTGATGAGAAAGTGAAAACATGCAGAGAACCCAATGCTTCAGTATCTTTATCAGAGCCCAGCATGCAACTCTGCAACAAAGCCCATTTGCAGCTCTTATCACGCAGAGCAGGCCCCAGCAAGGAGCTCCACCCTAAGGCTCATTATTCCAATCATATCAAATACAAGCAGGCATGGCTCCTCACAGCTTAGGTTATCCACATTGTTTGATGATGCTCAGTGGGGCTCGGCATGGAGTTCTGCTATAGGCCTCATACTGAACCTCAGGTCAGAGTGAATAGGTCCGGGCTTTGAGCTGCGCTGTGAGGCGCGGCTGATTGAACGCAGAGGCCACAGCCTGTTGACATTCTCAAGTAGCTGTGCTGGATTTCATCTGCCTGCAATATGCTGTGCTGGGGAATATGATTGAAAGCAAGCTCTGTAAAAAGCTACAGGTAAAGATATTTTTTACAATTGGTTATGTGCTTTACACAACACATTTTCAAAACTGTTCAGTCAGTTAGCACAACAGCATCAGGACTGAGGATGTTTGCTTTGATACATAATTCATTCAATGACCACACAAACTCAAACACTAGCAAAATCTATGCAACTGTATAACCTCCCTCACACCAGCCACAATTAAAGGGGTACTTCAGTGCTGGGAAGATGAATCTGTATTTAAACTGGGTCATTAATATAGTAGAAATGTGAAAATATGTTTTAATTTGGTGCTCTCTAGACTGAGAAAAGAAAAAAAAATTTTTTTGTGGGGATGAAAGACTACAATTCCCAGAATGCTTCGCTGCCTGATAAGGCCACTCCCAAAGCCACCGCTACTGAATCACTGTGACTGGATGGATCACTTTCCCACCGCAGCAGGAATTAGATTACATTCATCGTGATGAATGAGCTCTCATGATGAGAACTGAGGTAATCGCGACCGCGCTCAGGTCAAACACTCACAGCGCATGTTCAGTCCGGCGCGTTTTCAGTTCATGCCTGTGGAAGCGTAACTTTCCTAGGAATTAATTTGAGAAGTTGAAACACTCACTTTGCTCCGCCGGCTGGTCCGTTTCGCTGAGCCGAGTGCTGTGAGTGCGATCCCACTCCCCATGCGCGGGTTGAAAACATGCAGAAATAGCTTTCTCTACTGGCTGTAGTCTTTAGCCTCTTAAGCCTCCTTGCAAATTGACGATATTGTGATACCCATATCATGATCGTTTACCCCTCTTCGCATGCGGGCTTTGTAAGGCAAGGCAAGGCAAGGCAAGTTTATTTATATAGCACATTTCATACACAATGGCAATTCAAAGTGCTTTACATAGAAAGGAATTAAAATAGGGCTAAAAAATGCATAAGAAAAAGAATACAATGTAAAGAGAATTAAAAATAATAAGATGATGATAACCAAAGAAAAGAACAGGTAAACTAAAACAGTTATAAAAAATTATTTAAAAAATGATGCATAGATAAGGTGCAATCAGTCGGACGTCCAGTGGTACAGTGCTCATTCAGTAAATGCAGAGCTAAACAGATGTGTTTTGAGTCTGGATTTGAATGTGGCTACTGTTGGAGCACATCTGATCTGTTCAGGAAGCCGGTTCCAACTACCACTGCATGAAAACCCTGGAATACGGCATTATCCGGGCATGGTAAACTCCTGTGTAATTTGAGGTTTACCGGACGTATGTGGGAAAAAGCGGATCAGAGTAACACGGAACAGTATATTTCAAGATACACCCGGAAACCTCACATATGCGGACATATACAGGCATCCGTGAAATTTCACGGAAATATACAGCTGAAACACTGCTGGGTGCTAGGACTGGTGACTGTTAGGTGTGAAGAAGGCCTTTCATATGTTAATGACACTAAGGTGCTGGCTGTTCTCAGACGGAGGGGTGGCAGGGGAGGACTTCAGGTTTGAGAATTATGACTCTTAATCAAAGTTTTTTTTAAAAACACTACAAAATAAACACCCCGAACATATAGCCACAAAAACAGAGCATTTAAATTAAGGAATTAAATGGAACAAATAAAGGAAAATTAACCAAACATTTTAGAATAACACACATTTATTGTGAAGTTTTACAAAATGCAGTTAATAACAATAACATTTAATAAAAAGGAATGTACATTAATGTGAAATAATGAAAACATGGCTTTAAAAACACAAAAAAAAACAGATATGCTCAAAATAAAATTAAAGGAATAAAAAGGTCGTTGGAAATCGCATGGGGCTAAATCTCAAACATTGTGCAAATGGGAATTATGGCTGATACCTTTTCTTTTGTCTGACTTAACTGCACAATGTATGTACTTAGTATACATCTCCCTGAAATACGTTCCACAGGTAGGAACGCTCCTGCACAATCAGTGTGTGCCACACCTCCACAGGGTTCCCAAAGAAACATCTGTCTGGATGAGGGTGCAACCACGAAACCTTTGCAACAACATGGCGTATAGTACGCGTGTTAGTTTTTAACACTGATTATAAGAAATCTCTTAATGACTCCAGCACGCAGCTCTGCATTTGGGTCGAGGACTGGTTCGTCCAAGAATTTGTATTTCTCTCCACGCCTCTCTTTTTTAAAAACCCAGGTCTTTTTTACCAAGGTCTCTAATGACTGAGTTACTTTCTTGTAACAATAGGTTAGTTTGGGGTACAGATATTCCTTGCCGTTGAAGCTTATCATCTTTTTGGACAGACAGCATATTCAGTGAAGTTGTCGTACTGGTATATTTTCTTAGTTAATATAAAGTCTTGGGAATCATACCAGCAAATTGCATTAATCAATCAACTTTATTTATATAGCGCTTTTACAATGAAGATCATTTCAAATTAGCCTCACAGTGTCAAACGAGACAGTATTGTAACAAAATTTTAGTTGGCTGTAGGATCAACAATGTTGGCAGATCAATATTATAGTTTATAGAATTAAATAAGACCTAATTAATTCATTTTATTTGTATATTTAGTTGAATAACTTAGATCATAAATTTAGTGTTATAGTTTGTGTGTCCCCAACTGAGTAAACCAAAGGCCACAGTGGCAAACCCAGAGGAGACACCAATCAACACTGAGAATATTTCCAATGAGCCATCAGCTGTCTGAGGCATAGCAGCAGTGCAGTGATGGCATTGTCTGAAATGTTGAACAATGCTTGCCAGGTTAAAAGAATTATTGCTAATAGCTTTACAAGTAATAAAGCAGAGCTGTCTCTATTGTCATTATCTTCTTCAGGTTTGTCATCTTTAAAATCCAAATGTTCACTGTGCTGACCATCTGTAAAGACATGTTGCTCTTCATGGTCACTGTCATCATCTGAAGACGTTTCACTGAGCTCCAAGGAAAGCCTGAGCAGCTCATTGCGTTCTTCTTCTTCTTCTTCTTCTTCTTCAAAAAAAGACATTTGTTAGTTTTTTTTTTTTAGAAAAAATTAATAGAAGTGTAACAATACACATCTGTCTGTGTGCATCAATTTAAATGTAAGGAGCCTTGCCTTCAGCGATGGATAAATCAAGAAGATCTGCCGAATCTTATTTCTCATGTAAATGCTTGGTTTCTTCAAATATGCAGAAATCAACTTGCTCTTGGTCTCCAATGTCCTCTGTAACAATTAAAGAACAATACAACGATTTTAGCTACACACAAATTTACATACACAAGCTAAATACAAAAGATTTAGTTTAAACAGTGAAACATCACAACACCAATTGGTTAATGGCTGGAGCTATGCATTTGTCTAGCATTATCTTAAAGTTAGCAGCTTTTTACTAAAATCCCTTAGAATCATGCACTTTACAATACAGCATGTGTACGGGTCATGATGGGCCATAGAAATGTTAATGGGCCATTCGTAATAGTTTATCCAAATAACTTTAGTTATTGTTATGAATGGCCCATCATGATTTAAATGTTCAGCAAATACAGCTATGACCAAATTTGTAATAAATAAAAGTTACAATGTATTAACAAGACTTATGCCTATACTGGAAAAAACACATACTTACTACATTCTGAAAACAAGCAAATCACTATTGTGTGTCAACTCTAACCAAAGCAGATCATGAACATCAGTGTAATGTTGCACGACATCAGTAAATATATAAACCAAATTGCTGATGATCACCATCTTATTTTACTTGTCATTTGGTTTTACATTAAAAAAAATGTTCAGTAACTTACCAAAATGAATACCAGCATCATCCCAGTCCACAGGTCTCATTTCGTCTGGATGAAGTTCATCACATGCACCCTCTTCCAGCTCTGTGTTGTGATTTGTCTCAGCTGTAATCCCTCCATTGTGAAAAAAAAACTTTTTTTTGTGAAGATAAAAATATGCATGTGAAACATTCTCGTTGCAGTGGTCGCAAAACCGCCGAGCTCTCTTTCTCGTATTATTATCAACAGGTGGTTGTCCTTCCATGTTGATAGATAATTATGTCCAGCATTATATTTTTGCACCAAATTAAAGATACACCTGCGACGCGTCATACCGAGGGCGTGGTTTGAGTGGTGATTAGCAAGCAAAAAACACGCGCCAAAGCGGGGGCGTTTTGAGGTTTGAAATCAACCACTCACAATACAGGTGGGGACGGAGGCGCACCCAATAGTAGTGTATTGTTTCATGCGCGCGAAAGTTGAAACCTCCACATTGTTTCCGGAAGTACAGAGAACGGATTGTTGTTTTTTTGTGGTGTTTGGTTGAGATTTGGAATCGATCATTTTCGACAGATTTAATATGGAGAGTAAAAGGAACCTTAGTTTTTCTACTCCACTGAACAAAGGAGGACAAGCAGCCTCAAGCTCAAGCCCAGTTACTGTGAATGCCTTGATGAAGCAGCTGATCTCCGGCCAGAATGCTATATCTCGTCAGCTTACTATAATATCTGCACAGCATGAACGGGCCGATCTTCTCCAAGAGGCTCTCCATCGTCTTTATTCTCTCGAGCAAAAGTATGAGCAGCACGGACTAACTTACAGGAAGAGCCTAACAACTTTGTGAAAAGATTTAAAAGGGCACGTAACATGAGGTAAGTTCAGTTATTGTTATATAATGTGCCTGTAAACCAAAGAAAGTAGGCTTACAATTAACGTTAGCCTAATAACGTTATGTGTTTTGTCTCCAGCGGTTACTTTGATGGCCATCTTATTCAAACTTGAAAATATTGTGGTTCTTGCAGATTGTGAATCCGTTTAAACACATTTTAATTTCAAACTTTACAGGAATCTGTAAGGTGCCTTTGTGTGAAACCCAATTCAGAGAACAGCCCACACGATCCACAAACTGGGTAAGACTGCTTATTGTATACTGTAAATGTTAGGTTAACCTACTACTAACGTCATATGGATTTGAAATGACAACACTGAATTTCATTAATTATAACTGCAACTTTTCCCCCCAGAATAGTCATCACACAACCTCGCTTTGACCATTTTCCTTTGAAGAATTAAGTACAACTTTTACAGATGTTGACCCTGAATGTGTAAAAGGTAATCTTAAAGATTGTATTATTTTTTATGCAATTTTATATTAATATTTACCATGTGTGCTTTGTTTTGCTGACTTTTATTGGTATTACAATTATTCATGATTTATTTAGCAGGTTGCAAGACATATTGAGACACCACGGAGGAAGTTTTCTGTGGCTCAGCCTGAAAAGGCCCCAAAAAAGACACACTATGAAGAACATGGCAAAGAACCGTCAAAGAAAATGAAGGGTAAGTTAAGAAACTTGCTAAGCATTTATTTTCTCTTTAGGAGATATGATTTTGTCCATATTGTGATTAAACTTATACATTAAACCCAATACTTTGATCAAATCTGAGTGTGACATAACCATACTCATTAGTGAATAATGCAAATTGCATGTAAACTGGAGTGAAGAGTTCTGCTTGTCATGTAAGCACCTTCCTGCGGTTAAGACCTTACTCTTAGAATACATAGTTGCATTATTGTTGCACATGTAAACACAGTCTGTGTTTTAGTGGTTAAATTACTGTCATGTTTTGCAGTTGCTGGAGACCAGGTCCAGGGTTGTACAAGCTAACGCAGAAAGAGACCTGTGAGAGACTGCAACAATAGAGCAGATGTCTGATAAAGATGATGCTGTTGTTGATGGAAGGCCAGTGTGGATGGTGAGGTCTCCACCAAACAGAACCACGGTTGTCTGCGCTCTGCCAAGTGCTACGAACCAGACTAGAGGCTGACCCACGCTACACGTCACATCACCAGTGCATCATTATAATGTATTTTTACAATGCTCCTTGGAAATGTTTCCACTTATATATATTGTTTACTTAGAACATATATTATATGCATTTTTTTTCTTTTATTCCTTTACATCACCGTCCTTTAAATAGAATTTGCTCACTTTTTTTCCCCCATTTATTTTATAATATATGTTTACAATGCTCTTTGGGAGTTTTTTTTTTTTTTTTTACTTTTATTGTTTACTTAGAACATTTATGTATATTATATAATCTTTTTTTAACATTCTGGTTCTAATTTTATAATGTTTACATTTTTGCATTGTCTCATTTTATAATGTTACATTTTTAGATACACTGTGTATTTATTTCTTTATATCGCCAACTTTTAAATATGTTGTGTTCATTTTATTTTTCATGGCTTTTTTACCCTTTCATTTTAACTTATGTTTATTTTATATAGTTATATTTATATTGTTTATTTGTTCCTTTTAAATGCCTTTATTTTTTTTTATTTTTTTTTTTGTTCTTTACATTTTCATCCCTTTTAAATACATTTTGTTCACTTGTTTTTGTTTCTCCATTCTATTATTTTGCTCGTTTAAAATGCTCTTGGTAATGTTTTATGTACCTTAATAAATATTCCATATTTTCCTAAATTGTTTTTTGTGTGTATTTTTCCTTTGGGGGGAGAGGGGGGTGGGGTTTATGGTGTATGAGCAGTATCTGCATAGCTGACCTATAACCAATCAAATCACTAAACTATAAGGCCTAGGGCGGGCTAAGTTTTAAAAGTAACCAATCAAATGACTTTGCTATAAGGCCAAGGGCGGGCTAAGTTTTAAAAGTAACCAATAAAATCACTTTACTGGGTTTTCAATGTGCCCTGTCCTCCAATAGCAGTTTGGGTTTTGGGAGTGGTTTTAAAAGAACAACCAATCCAGTTTGAGTTGAAAGGCCAATAGGGGATGGGAGGCAAAGCTGCTCAGAGGTGTGAAAATGTCTCCTGAAAAAACTTGATGGGATTACTTGCCATGGCAACAAATGGCTGTAGCATGGAAGTATACGGCCACAACATACATCCTATTTGGTATCATTCCGGATGTATACGGATATATACAGATCCATGGAATTTGACCTATCCGGCCAGTATACTCCCGGATTCTTCCGAATTTCAGCAGTGTATACAGGAGTATACGGGTCCGGATACACCTTTTTTCATGCAGTGTACGGCTGGCATAATAGCTAAAGGCAGACTCTCCTTGCTTTGAGTGAACTCTTGATATTTCTAACTGACTTGATCCTGCTGATCTAAGTGATCTGTTGGGTTTGTATTTAATCAGCATATCTGCGATGTATTGAGGTCCTAGGTCATTGAGTGATTTATAAACAAGTAGTAGAACTTTAAAATCGATCCTAGATGTAACTGGAAGCCAGTGTAAAGACCTGAGGACTGGTGTGATATGGTCATATTTTCTGGTTCTGCTCAGAATCCTGGCAGCAGCGTTCTGTATGAGCTGCAGCTGTCTAATGGTCTTTTTGGGAAGGCCAGTGAGAAGTCCATTACAATAGTCCACCCTACTGGTGATGAAAGCATGAACCATTTTCTCTAAGTCTTGCCTGGAGACAAAACATCTAATCCTTGCAATATTTTTCAGATGATAGTATGCTGATTTAGTTATTGCTTTGACATGACTACTGTAACTCAGGTCTGACTCCAAAATCACACCAAGATTCCTGACTTGATTTTTTGTTATCAGGCCTTTAGCCTCAAGATACGCGTTCACCTTGAGAATTTCATCTTTGTTTCCAAATGTAGTAATTTCAGTTTTGTCTTTGTTTAACTGAAGATAGTTTTGGCACATCCAGTCGTTAACTTCATCAATGCATTTGCACAGCGAGTCAATGGGGCTGTAGTCATTAGGTGACAGTGCTAAGTAGAGCTGGGTGTCGTCAGCATAGCTGTGGTAAGCAATATTGTTCTTTTTCATTATTTGGCTCAGTGGCAGCATATACAGGTTAAACAGGAGAGGTGCTAGAATTGACCCTTGTGGGACTCCGCATGTCATGGACGTCCACTCAGACTTATGGTCTCCTATACTCACATAATAACCTCTCCCTTCTAAGTATGATCTGAACCATCTGAGGACCATCCCAGAAAGCCCGACCCAGTTTTCCAGCCTGTCTAGAAGTATGTTGTGGTCAACAGTGTCGAATGCAGCACTGAGATCGAGTAGAACCAGAATTGATGTTTTGCCTGTATCAGTATTTAAGCGAATATCATTTATAATCTTTATGAGCGCTGTCTCTGTGCTGTGATGAGGTCGGAAACCAGATTGAAAATTGTCAAAGAATCCGTTTGAGTTTAATAATTTGTTTAGTTGATTGAAAACAACTTTTTCAGTGATTTTGCCTATGAAGGGGAGATTTGAGATTGGTCTGTAGTTGCTCAGTATGGAGTTATTTAGATTTCTCTTTTTCAGAAGAGGCTTAACTATTGCAGTTTTAAGGGCGGTTGGAAAAGTCCCATAGAGAAGTGAGGAGTTCACCACTTCTAGGAGATCTGCTTCCAAATAGTTAAACACACTTTTGAAAAAATAAGTGGGGAGTGCGTCAAGGGCGCAGGTTGATGTTTTAACATGCTGTACTGTGTCTTCTAAAATTTTACCGTCAATTGTTTCAAAATCAGACATAGTAATTTTCCGAGGGTTTGGTCTGATCTGACTGACCCCAGAGCAACTAGAGGATGTGCTGATCGCCTTTCTGATATTTTTGATTTTCTCTGAGAAGAAGGAAGCAAACTCACTGCATTTGCTGTCTGAGAGCATTTCTCTGGGAATGTGACTCGGGGGGTTTGTTAGTCTGTCTACAGTAGCAAAAAGAGTGCGCGTGTTGTTTATGTGTTTGTTTATAATATTTGAGAAGAAGGTCTGTCTAGCTTTGCCTAGTTCAACATTGAAAGCATGAAGGCTGTCTTTACAGATGTTATAATGGACTACAAGTTTTGTCTTCCGGCACTTTCGTTCAGATTTTCTGCATTGTCTTTTCATTATTTGAACTGCTGTTGAGTTTCTCCATGGTGCCTTTTGTTTGCCACTCTTTTTCCTGACTTTCAGAGGGGCAATATCATCAATTACACTCTTAACTTTTGAGTTAAAGGAGTCAAGGAGAAAATCAACAGAGTCTGCAGATATGCTTGGTTTTAGAGATAAAGCCTTCATAAACAGCACATTAGTGTTCTCATTTAAGCATCTCTTTTTGACAGAGACAGATCTAGCTTCAATGGCAGGAGAGATTGATATGTCAAAGAAAATACAGAAATGATCAGACAGTGCCAAATCCTTAATAACAATCGATGAAATGTTTAGACCCTTACTGATAAGTAAATCTAGAGTGTGTCCACGATTGTGTGTGGGTCCATTTACATGCTGTGTCAAATCAAAAGTGTTAAGAACAGTCATGAGCTCTTTTGTTGTACTGGATTCAATATTATCTATGTGAATGTTAAAATCCCCAGCAATAGCAAAACAGTCAAACTCTGTGGAAATTATTGATAACAGTTCTGTAAATTCCTCAATAAAGAAAAAGTGTCTTAGAAAATTTAAATCAATGTATTGTATTATGCGAATTAGCAGGCTCAATGATTCTCACATCAGTTTGAAGCAAAAACTCTAGGCAACCACATCCACCAGTCTAAATTATTGTGACCGCATATCTATTGTGTGTTTTGAGACCTTCATTTATTTATTTATTTATTTATTTTCAAAACCCATGACAATAAAATATTGTCTCATCTCATTCTCCTGTACTCAGAATCGTGTACCGCCTTGTGAGCCAAGTTAAGTTCTACCTAAGTTCTATGTTGTAGAAACTGGAAAAGGCAATGTGAAGAACACTGAAATACAGCGCCTAACTTGTATGTATGTATAGATGTATGGATGTATGGATGGGTGGCTGGGTCTAGGTTGTAATTGGTTGCAAAACATAAGTTGCACTCTCATGCCAGCCATGTACAAAAATGTTAAATTGCAGATACCGGCAAAAATATAATGATCTTCATAACAGCATCATAACAGTCAACTACTAGCAACAACCCAGAACATCAAAAGAAAAGAAAAGAAAAGAAAAGAAACAAAACAAAACAAAACAAAACAAAAAGAAAAGAAAAGAAAAAAAGAAAAGATGCAGCCTAATGGTCCCTATATCTAAAGGGTGCAGGTGGAGTTGTAAGTAAAGGACACCCCAGAGACTTCAGAGACTGAGATTCTGCTCTGTCATCATTCTGTTCTTCACTAGCGCTGCTAACCTGGCTGCTCTAGTGGAACCATTTCTCCAATTAGTGTATTCGGATGACAAATGTCTGCTAAATGGCAAATAACAAAACACAGAGCCATAAAGACTCTGATCACACCATACTAAAGTCAATTGTGTAAGCTTAAAAAGCAACCTATCAGTTTATTGCAGAGCATGTTTTCAGGGGGGGAAAAGATGGGCAAAAAGATGAATAAAAACAGCAGCGGGTAAAGCTCCGGCACAGAGCTGTGTCCACCAGGAGCCATTACATTTAATGAAATCTTTCTTTGCAATGCCCCAAGCACATAAAGCTAGCGGCTACTGTTCTACAGACCTCCAACAGATTTTAAAGGAAATACAATCCCACTAGGGTTTCCATTTATATCCTGATCTAAGAATAACTTCATTTGTCCAAACTGTAGAGCAGAGATGGCAAAACTGGCCTGGAATCAGCACAGAAGAGTGTCAGAGGAGGATGACCTGTGAGGTAATTTCTATGCTTTGATTTATGATGCTAGAGCAAGAGTTTGGGTGAAGCATGGTAAGGATCAATACGAACTGGAGGATCCTCAATTGAGAATCCAATCAGACCCAGTTCACATTTCAAAGAATGTCAACAACTTATGAAGAATCTCAATGAAGCGTTCCCTCTTTACTAATAAATGCTAATGATGTTGTGATGAGCTGGAGAAAAAAGTAAAAAAAAATGTTAAAGAATGTTTGGGGAGGAGAAAGTTCATCTAATCCAGCCAATCACATCACAAAAACATTTTTTTTGTTAATGCCAATGTTATGTGATTTCAGCAGTTTGGCAGTTTGACACGTGATCCGAATCATGAATCAATAAGCTGATTCACAACCGTTTGAATCTTTATTTGAGGATTGAAAACCAAACGCGGAAGAGAAGACAATGCTGAATAAAGTCGTAGTTTTTGTGATTTTTGGACCAAAATGTATTTTTGATTCTAAATAACTAACTTATGTTACATATGGACTAATTTAATTATGTTTTTATTACCTTTCTGGACATGGACAGCGTACATACACTTGCACACACTCTTGGACTAAATATAAAATATCTTATAAAATATAAATAACTGTATTCTGAAGATGAACGGAGGTCTTACAGGTTTGGAACAACATTAGGGTGAGTCATTAATGACATCAATTTCATTTTTGGGTGAACAAACCCTTTAACCCCACCCACCGACTATATACACAATGGGATTGCCCAGAGTTTGGTTTTTCCAGCTCGAAGGTCTACCAAGAGTTGCTAGACTACACTCTCGGCAAATTAAATTTGCTGCCGCTAGGGTGCTCCTAGATTTCCAATCTAGATGACGAGAAGAATGAGAGTCCAAACTAAAGCCAGACAGGTAAATACTGAAGAGATACGAAAGAGAGAAGCAGGGCTGGACTGGGTAATCTGGCATACCGGGCCGACGCACTTTGGGGCCGATAGGTTATTTATTTAATTTATTTATTTGCCACTGACTGGCCCATCATGCAGCGACAGCGGGCGATTGGCTTGTCTTCCGAATTGGCAGGCCAAAGCGAAAGAGACCTCCCCTCCATTATAGGCGCTTTTTTTTTGTTTTTGTTTTTTTGAGCGCATGGAATTGATAAAGGCAAATATCCGCACAGCGCAGACAAACGTAAGCTGCGTTTAAATACTGCTCTATGAACGGCACTTTCTTTGGCTCCAAACTTAGTTTTATACAATCGTGTGAAATGGGAAGATTACAGGTCCTGTGGTGAAACAGATGAAAACATCCGCGAACATGTAAATACATGACGAGGTATAAAGTGGAAAACGGCAATACACACAACTACAAACGTTTGACTTTAACACAACCATAATTTACCTTGTAGCTACTATCAGTGAATAAATATGGTGCTTTGGAAGAAACTAATGTATTAAAAATGTTGCTATTACTAGCCTGAGTAAATTAATATTGCGGAATATAAAACACTTTTATAGAGGACGTTTTAGTATTTTCTACAGGTGTCTAATTTTTTTTTTAGTTACAAATATAACTGTTTATTATGTTCTATATATATATATATTTTAGAAACCATATAGCCATGGTGATGAGGAGCATTGTTTTACCCTTTGACTACCATGATCTTACAGTTAAAGGAAACTGGCCTACATCAGTTAAACAGTCAATAAAACAGCTTTAAAGTCTGGATCCCATGAATTAAGGACAACTTTTTTTCTCTAAATGTTTTATAAACTTTTTTTTTTAATATCTATTGAAATGTAACTAAATGTTATTTCAATGAGAACCTCATGAAAGATAGATATCAGTTAGTGGCTTACATAAATTAGGTGTTAAAAATATGATTGTTTTTAAAGGGGTAGCTCAACCCAAAAATGTGACATTTACTTTTTTTATTCATACAATATTCAAATGGTAGCCTAACCAAAATGGCTTGCTTGCTAAAAGTCTTCAAAATATCTTCTTTTGTGTTTCACGGAAGTCATATAGGTTTGGTAGGACACGGGAGTGAGGAAATAATGATAGAATTTAAAAGCAGTACATTTACGCTACTGTATCCTAGCTCAAAATCATCAGTGCTTTACTGTCAAGTGCATTTCTGTATGACAAAAGTGCAATATTAACTTTGTGCATTTGCAGTAAATTTTTATAATATCTATCATTATTTGTCCCTGTCCTAGTTTTATTTATTTACTAAAATGTAAGGCCCTAACTCCAGCAAAAACATTCATGGGGAACTTGTGGGCCAGATGGGTTTGCCAGGGCCGAATTTTAGCCCCAGTCCAGCCCTGGAGAGAAGTGGTTGGACAGAGGCATAAGGAAATAAAAAAATGAAAGAAAAACATGAACGAGAGTGAAAGAAGAGGAAAAGGAAAGGGGAAGGTTGTGAACTGAATCACAGAGACTGATAAGGGTATTAGTGTCAGAAATAAAGGTGAAATAGGTTTTCTGGTGCTGGATCACCAAAACCCTAGTTCACTTCAGACTTTAGCCTTTCTTCAACCTTATTTCTCTTATTTCTCACCCTGGTTTGCAGTTTATCATTGTTTCTGTGTCCTCTTCTTCTGTCTCTAACAGCGCAACCCAAAATAAAGCATAAATAAAAAATCTAGAGACTTTGTTGCAAGGTTATTACTCAATATGTAGTGGACTACATTGAACACACACACACACACACACACACACACACACACACACACACACACACACACACACACACACACACACACACACACACACACACACACACACACACACACACACACACACACACACACACACACACACACACACACACACACACACACACACACACACACACACACACACCAACTTTGGCCATAAATTCCTCATGAAGCACATTAGGACCTCATTGACTTCCAAAGTATGGAAAAAAATACTATGGACGTCAATGGAGCCAAACTGTTTGGCTACCTATATTCTTCAAAATATCTTCTTCTTCTTTCTTAGAAATTCATTCATGTTTAGAACAACTTGAGGGTGAGTAAGTTATGACAGAATTTACATATTTGGGTGAACTATCCCTTTAAGTGGAAATGTGCTTAATTGTGCTTAATCGCGAACAAGACATTTCAATGGTTTCATCCTAGACTGATTAATGAGATTAAATATAGAGCAAATGGAGATTATAATAGATTCACTTAAGTCTCCTGCTTCTCAGCAGCTTTATCCTGAGAAAAATACCCCATTATTCTCTTACACTTTCATTCAGAGTTTCAGAAGATATCTCAACAATGTCTGGAACTTGTGCTGAGATTTGTCAAGGCATCAAAGTCTATGATCACAAGTCAGATGTTTGAGAACAAATGCAAACTATATGTGTCTGTATATTTCTATTGATGATAAGTGTGATATTTACAAAATAAAATATTGGTATCATGTTTTCAAATACTATGAATTCAAATTTTTCTAAGACCAAAAGATCTGGTCTACAAAATCCACATAAATTGTATAGCTAATTTGATGGAAGATAAAAACAGGAACTCTATGGAAGAATGTACGTACACAACAAATAAACCCAAAACTAGAAAAAAATATAGATAGAATGTACTGTAATGTAGATAAAAGAATGGAAAAAGAGAAAACTAAATCGTTCTCCTATCAAAAAAACTGAAACCGCATTTCCATTTTTTTCATTATACTAAGCATGTGAAAAGGAAATTACAGTGTTTGTATCAAATCAAAAACAGGCCATGCACGTTGTGACATTAAACACAAAAACCCCACCGAATGGATAACATTATTGTATAAAATGGAAAATATTACTAATCTTTCACACACACTTTTTAGAGGCAAAATATACACGTATAAATATGACTGCAATGCAAACCTGTATATATTCCCATGTAAAAGAGTAGCAGTACAATATATGACAGACTAATTATCATAATATATTTCAATAAATCCTTTGCAAATCTAAGATGGCAGCACACGCAATGAGAGCCAATTCAGAGCAGCACTGTCAACTACACTTGACAACTCTGATATCTATAATGTATGAGTCTCCATTTCTGTGGCGAGGAACTTGTGCTGGAAAACACAAAGATGTGTTTGTGTGTGTGTAGAGGAAGAATGAAAGGAGCGCTATCAATCATTTGACTCATCAGTGCTTTAATGTCTGCGTGCTTGTCAGCGTGTGTGTATGTGTGTGTGCGTATGTGATGAGATCAGGCTCATCTCTATGTCATTATGGAGCAGCTTATAGGTTATCAGGGGAGGTGAGAGCTATTTATAACGCCTCTCTCCTTTTCCTTCCTCTCTCTCATACACATGCTGTTCCTAACACATGTTCTCTCTCATTCTCTCTTCCTATCATCCCTCTCTCCCCTTGACCAACTTCTCAAGGTGGGGCAGCATACAAACATTTATTCTAGGCACTATACATTGACAGACTGCCAAAACCTTCACACACATGCAGCATGTTCTCACACGCTGCTATTATTCTGGCCAACACACTAATTGTGGAACCAATGAGGCAAATACTTCAAATAACCAGTCACAGCAGTCGATTTATCACTAACTTTCAGACTGGGCACCAATTCATGATTCACATCTTGTAGGAATTACATTCATGTCAACTGAGCTATTACATTCAAAATCTTTTCCAGATCTACTTACAGTAACTAAGTAATATTACCTGAAAGGGGGTCCTGGAAAAGATTTTGTATAGAATTTGTCTTCGCTAACTACCACTATATTAGTACTGCACTCACACCAGTGCAATATTATATAACAGGGGTTCTCAACCCAGGTCCTCGAGGACCACTGTCCTCCAGAGTTTAGCTCCAACCTTGATCAAACTCACCTGCATGTAGCTTTCTAGTAATCCTAAAGATCTTAATCAGCTGGTTCAGGTATGGTTAATTAGGAGCTAAAATCTGCAGGACAGTGGCCCTCGGGGACCAGGGTTGAGAATACCTGGGATATACATTAGTAGTACTACTAGATTTGTTGACTTGACAGTTTAAGCTGGCCCAGATGACTTCTGGGACATGGTAGCCGGTTTGTGGCTTGTCCAAAGTGGCCTATCTATTCAAATTAGTTTGAGCAAATTGTTCCAATTTTGACTTTTTGACTCCAAGGCTTCCCATTGTCCCATTGTCCCCATGGGCTCCCAGCCCTATTTAGTTCTAATATACTACTACTGTTATCTGTAAAAAAAAAAAAAAGAAAAAAAAAGAAAAAAAACACTTATATATTTATGCTTATTTTAGACTATTCTTTTTAGATCTTAAGGCTCATTGGAAATTTGCTGATGTCCACTGGTTGAAAACCACTGTTCTACCAGGTAGAAAGCAGGTCAACCAGCTGGCAGTCTGATAAAGCTGGTTCCAGCTAGCTTTTACAAGGTAAAAATCTTAAAATAAAAGCCTCCCACATCTCTGTAAGATTATTTCCTGTACATCCTGTAAGTGCAATTCTAGTTTTTCCACTCACTCAGTGATCTCCTCGGTAACCGTATGTTCCACTTGTAGGCGGGAGTTCACCTCGATGAAGTAGTGCTTTCCATGTTTGTCCACCAGGAACTCCACTGTGCCTGCGTTCTCATAGCCCACCTATGAAAAAAGTTGCAAAGTTGTTGTGTTAGCATGAAAATATTTAGTGAGTGAGCACATCTTGTTTATAGACCACCATCTTTGGACCTCATTGTGAGATCTAATCAAGCGTAGCGTCAATTCACCTTAGTCAAGCTCGCATCACCTGACTGTCAGCGGATCATGTCTACTTATAGGAATAGGATGTCTATCACAGCATACATATATAAGCTCCTTCAGTATTATCAGCAGCTATCACGTTCTCCAGAGCTCATTTACCCTGCTACATCCCCAGCTCCTCCTCTCATCCAGTCAGAATTTAGTATTATGATTCCCCTTTAATCAGACTCAAATTCTGAATTATTTTGTACATCAAATATTGACATTAACGATATCTGTAATACATTATGTTGGTTCTGTTATGTTTACCCTAAGGGGGTTTATTGCTGCTCTCCCTGATCTTATCCATGCTAAGCATCATCTTTGACATCATCTTTGACAATAGTGGTCCTGGCAGCATTATAAACATGACAAACATTATGCGGATTCTAGTTGATTCACTGAAAGCATCTAGTTCAAGCATTGACAACTTCAGGATGTCCTGCAGATTTTATGCTGCATTCCAGGCAGGTTTTCGAGCCTGTAAGTTATGACTTCAAACCATGACTTAAGACTTTGTAACGTTCCAGGCAAAGTCATGCCAAATTGCCTGAGTGCAAGGAATTGCGGTAGCTAGATGTAAACAAAGCATGGCAGACCGTATGGGGCTTATGCTCATTTACAATAATTTCTATCGCTAAAGGTGCTTACAAATCTAGACGCACACTAGCGCCAGCAAATCTAATTTGCAGCCAGTGTGGTCAAGCAACTCTCCATAGACTTGCGAGCTGGAAAAACCAACTCTAGTCAGGCCAATCACATCATGTATAGAGTCGGTGGGCAGATGTAAAATAATGACGGCAGAGTTGCGTAGGTTCAGCGTGCTTCTTGTAAACAAAGAAGCTGGCGAACGGCGGCCTTTCAATTTGGCTTTGGCCGCGACTCTGGAAGACTTGCATTTCAGCTTTTCTTTGAGAAAAGAACAACGGCACTGAAATCATTCTTAAGAAGGGAATATGTGTTCGGAGTTTTGCCGACCATATACGGCGAAAGTTTAATGAATCAATTATCTCTGCTTCACCTTCATTGCTCTGGTTGGTTGTAGCGCTATCCTATGGCGTGCAGAGGGAGTTTGAAAGACAACCGTTTAACCCGCCCCTCAGATTGAGCCCTGTCAATGGTGAGTTCCCAGACCCAACATCTTGATGTGGGTCTGGTTTATCAGGCTATACCCCTTGCTTATTTGAGGGAAACTGAGGAGAAAAAAAACAGCGCATAAGGCAAGAGAATCTGTTATGCCTTTTATTTTACATTGTTTGTAAAATACTTCCATAAACACTGCATCCGTAGGGGCTGCCATTGTTTTTTTGCAGGCTATGTGACGTCAGAGCTTGTAACTGGTAGTACTTCAATCCAGTACGAGTTTCTCGGGTGGGAAGTCACAGGTTTGACTGCAGTTCTAGTGCACTTTCACGGGTAGAAAGTTGGAAAAACACAGGTTACGGGTTGCCTGGAACGCGGCATTAGCTCCATCCCTGATCAACCCATATGGAAAAGTCTTGCTAAAAACATATGTGATTCTTATATGTTCCAACAGAAAACTATAAGGATCATATATGCTCCAAAAACCACATATACAAATTGTACAATATTCATGTATTTTCAATCATATATGTCCTACACTGTAAAAAAAATATATGCTGGATTGTGTTAAATACAACCCCTGCAAATCAGTGAGATTTTACTTTAGTAAATTAATTAGCAAGTAAAACGAATAAAAATGGGTAACCCTAATGCAAAGAAAATATTTCCTTATATATGTGAATGATAAATATATTAAATTATTTAACTGCATATTAAAAATATACAGGATAAATATGTTACAATATTTAATAATACATGAGGAATTGCTGCTTTCAATTAGAAAAATATGTGACAATATATTTACTTATATATCATAATGTATGTCATTTTATTTGATGTGCATGTGATGATATACCCAAAAATATATTTAACAAAATAATATATATTACAAAATAAAAGGAACTGTAGTCCGTTACAGTTACTGAGAAAGTGCTATTATATTACAGTTACTTATGAAAATGTTAACAATTACAAAGGGTTATATATATATATATATATATATATATATATATATATATATATATATATATATATATATATATATATATATATATATATATATATATATATATATATATATATATATATATACAGTTAACAATAACACAAGTCAAGCACACTGGCATGTTCCTACATATTTAGCAAAGAGCTGTAACTGCTGAAAAGTGCACCGACATTATTGTTAATAAAAGTAACAGTTTTACAGTTCTTTAAATTGAGCAAAAACACATGAAATAACAATTAATTTTAACATTTAACCTCCTTTAAATCAGAAGTAAAGCATGATGGGAAGTAGAAATTTGCTGTAACTCATTCTGTAAAAGTGTTTATGTGTGTACATGCATTCACATTAATATGGGAATATACAGTAAGGCTACACAATAAAGGATACAACTTAATGGATATTACATGTAATAGGCCTACTACTTATATCTTAATTACTAAATATTGTATGTGTTAAAATATAGCCATATTTTATAAATATAATCAATATGCATACATTGCAGTAGCTATATTAAAAAAGGCTTTAGTTTCCTTTATTCCTTTATATTTATTTTAATATAGGCTATTTTGCATATAATTGCAGTATATTCCCATATATTTGTTTCGTAATTTTCTACCCATACAAACTATTTGTTAACAGCAATATCAGCAATATTTAAAAAATAATAATTAAACACTCACTCTAAGCGTTAGGCTTAGACGATGAAGATTTCTGTAACAAAAATACCCTTAGTTCTGTCATCGCAAACTGCGCATGCGTCACCGCGCCGCGGCCAGGAGGAAATCAGTCGCGGGTTCTTGTTGTCTCCGTGATATGATTGCCTCCCAGCGGGACCGCGAAGTGTCGAGCTCCAGGTAAGATTTGTGTTTGTCATGTCGTTCTCAATGCAAATGTTAACTTATTTAATGGCAAGATTTGCTAAAAGATTTGTAAATTGTTCATTTCTGTTATGTCGATGCCACAGCCTTAGTGTTAGGTAATGTACAGGTAACGTTAAGCCTAATTATGCTGCGCGCACGTGCAAAAATTAAATTACAAGTATTTAATGTGCAAAAACAAGTGAAAAATGCTTATTTGTTTTAAAGTTAATAAACTATATGATTGGTCTCATCATTTGTTAGTCCCTTTGAATAAAAACGTCTGCTAAATGATCAAATGTAAAAAACAACTATTCTAGTTGTTTAACTGTCATTTGATAACTAAGTTAAACCCTAAAGCTCATGGTTTGCATAGATAACCTTATACAACGATTGTGTGTGACAGTGAAAGCTGTGGCACTGACAAAAAGCAAAAGTTAGAATAAATGTGATGTGATTTGTTTACCGGTATGTTCCTTTTGTGATCATTAATAGTCTATTTTGTGCCAATTCACTTTAAAAGAGTTAATGTTTTAGTGAACTTGAGTTTGCAAATTGCTCTAATGTAGTTAAAATATAGCTAAAATATAAACTTCTATCATTTGCATTCATGTAACTGCAACATATATGAATCTAAATGATGTACAATATTACAATTTTGTAATAGAAAGTAAGTAACTGTATAAGAATATATTGTTATACTGAAAAAAACATTTTAATGAAACGTGTTTCTAATATTCATGTATGTAAATGGTGTGGTCAAGAAGATTTTCTTTTTCTTCCACAGAAAGATCTTCATGAAAACATTTGAAGACCACGCAAGAAGAACAGGTTCAGCCACAGACTGTTTCATCCCATGAGGACTGGTTCAGTTCTGAAGGGGAAGTGTTGAAGAAGTTTATGTAATGTGAGTTGTAAGACTTGAACTAATGTTAACAAATGAGACTTTATTGTAATGTATTAACTAACATGAACTAACAATGAGCAATACATTATTACAGTATTTATTAAACTTTGTCAATTTTTAACGTTTAGTTCACCCAAAAATGTATGTTGTTAAAATGGCCCTCATGTTGTTCCAAACCCACAAGACGTTCATTTATTTTCAGAACACAACAAATAAAGCTTTAATATGTGTACTATAATTACTACGTGAAATAAGTAATTGATATAGATACTGATATAGATATCCATATTTATAACCTTATTGACTAAAATAACCAGCTCATGGCAGACGACTTGCGTCCAGAGAGTGACCTGAGTGATGCGATGTAGGAGTAGCGTAAGCTTCAACGTCTCTCTGGGCAACAAAATCAAGCGCTTCTCTTTTATCGAATCCTCTTTATATTCAAATTCGTGACCAGTGTTTTGTTTTCCTCTATTCTCTGCATATCCGCATTCATCAATACATCATGCTTCAGGTCAGAGGTCACTCTTTTGGCGTAAGTAGACACACACAGTTGACTGCCGGAAGATAGATATTTTAGTCTAGAGTCAAAAATATGGATATTTTTCTAATAAAAAATGCATAGCTTCTCTTCAGAAGGCCTTTATTAAAAGATTTTTTAAAATGTCCTGATAATTTACTCACCCCCATGTCATCCAAGATGTTCATGTCTTTCTTTCTTCAGTCGAAAAGAAATTCAGTTTTTTTAACAAAATATTCCAGGATTTTTCATCATATAATGGTTTTTAGTTGCAACCAAAATACTGAAGGTCCAAATCAATGCAGTTCCGCCTTCGTGTTTACAAAGCACTCATGTGAAGACTAATATAAATGCCCTCTAGCCAATAAAAATAATATAAAACAACGATATTGGAGGATTTTGAAGTTGAAAATTGAGTGTTTTTGCTAAAAGGCGTTTATTAGTCTTCACATGAGCGCTTTGTAAACACGAGGGCGGAACTTCTGCTTACGTCTATGTGACCATTTACACGTGATTACGTCATCCTTGGCACCTCGCAGAGCTGAGCAAGTTGAACAATTAAGGTTGAAATGTATATTCATTTTTTTAAATGACTGATCGTTTGACTAGATAAGACCCTATTCCTCATCTGGGATCACGCAGAGGCTATGAAGCCCTTTGAAACGGCGTTGATCTGGACCTTCAACATTTTGGTTGTAACTGAAAAGCATTATATGATGAACAATCCTGGAATGTTTTCTTCAAGAAACTTAATTTCTTTTCCACTGAAGAAATAAAGACATGAACATCTTGGATGAGATGGGGGTGAGTAAATTATCAGTCAATTTTTATTTTGGGGTGAACTAATCCGTTCATTATCTTTGATTGATGGCCATGACACTGTGTTCAATGTATTTTGTTGTTGTTTTATGGGTTTTGTTTTTTTCCTGAGCAAAGTTCAGTTTGCTATCAAGTTGGAATTGTAAATTACTCATGTGGAGTATAATTTGATTATTTCATTTTGTGTTGAAATAAAAGTGTTTCCATCACAAATTTGTGTATGTCATTGATTGAAATCATATATGGTTAGTATATGCAGAGATGTTGTAATATTGACTGAAATCATATATGATTATTATATGTAGTTTATATGTAATATTATATAAACTTGAAGAGCTAACACACCATTTCCCTATTAAAAAAATATGAAATCTGTATAAAAAGCATATAAAAAAATGACACAAAATATAAATAAATCCTATATGACTTTAATATGACTAGCATATGATTCAGTATAAGAACTTTATATGATTTGTATATGAATATCATGTATTTTCTACTAATACCATATACCATTGCATACAGTTTACATGTAAAACTCATATAAGATTTTTGCAGGATTCATACATGACCCAAAAGTTTTCTGTGTGTTTTTTAGTATGAAATGGGCCATAAACGGTCTGATTTTGTGTATGACATATATGGGACTTACATTAAACATATAAGAAAAATCTGACTGATTTAAGTAAGGAACATATATGGTCGCTATATATGAACCATATAGGTTTTTTTCATATGGGAAACACACCTGCTGGCAATTTGCAAGACTTAGGTTTGATTTTTTGATTAGGGATACAGTTAAACTCTGAAGGACATCTGCTCTGCACTACATCAAGCTGCAATGTGCTTTGGAAGGCATCCAGTAAAATTGGTTGCTAAGTTAAGACAAGGCAACAAAGACCCAAAACACCAGCTCCACAGTAAGCAATAATCAAAAGATGCTTTTCTGTAAGAAACTAGAAATAGCGGTAACATTGTCAGAGATTTTGGTATGGAAATTTTGAGAAGATGAGTAAGTTTGAGAACATTATTTACATGTGCGGGTATCCCCAGGGGCTTCTGCTTGAGCTCCCAGAGGAATGACAGTTTGAACCCAACATGATGAGCAGAGATTTAGTTTAAAAAGCCCAAACTTTCCCTCTTAAATCTCTCAAGCTTGTAGGGAAGAAAAAAAAAAAAGCCCTCAGGCGATTGGTTAATTCTGCTGAACAGCGTGGTGCCAGTGGAAGGAAGCAAAGAAGCTTCATGAAATCAGCAGGACCGCTGCTCTTGACACCAGCCCAACACACAACCCATGGAACAGAAGATGTGTATGAGATTTAGAGATAAATATACTAGGTGAGATGAGAAAAGTCTAACATTAAAACAGAAGACAAAAAGTGAAGAAGGAGATCCAAGGTACAGAACCTGCTTTTTCTAAAGTTTGCCACTCTCTTTTCCTGGTGTCTTCGCTCTCATAATGTCTTTCATAAACATCCATTCAGGCTACTTGGATACACTGGAGGGATTGAAGATAATCCAGTGCCAAAATTCACTGTAATCTGATCCAATTTCTCCCCACAATTTAGCGTTTCCTACTAATCCCACATTGTAATGAGCTTGCCAAAAGCAGACGCTCACCCACACAAACAACACAAACACAAGTACACACACACACACACACATATATAATTTCAAAAATAGCTTTGTAAACTTACTCTCACATATTACAATATTTCCTACGTTTACATGGACATAAATCCACACTTTTAGACGCTTTATACAAACAGACTTTCAAACTACTGTGATTAATTCACTCAGCTCCCACCCTTTTCCATTCATCCCTCCTCCCCGCATCCCTAAACACCCCATGTCAATCCTGCCACGAGGATTTGATGCTTTTTAATCTTAACCGACTAACATGACCATGAGAACAGAGTTCAAACTGATGCAGCTAAACCCTTACTGATAACAGGAGGGAAAAAAATGAATGAATCAGTGACAAACATACGGATGAATGAGCAAATGAAAAATACAATAATAATAATCAATGAATGCATAAAAAATGATAAACAAATACATTCTGGAATGTGAGGTAAAAACCACAAGGCTTTCCTCATGAAAAAACAAAACAAAACAAAATGTTTTGTTTTTGAGAGTGTTGACTATTTAATATTAAGCATTTCTTAAAAAGTGCACAAAATACATGCTGACGTTAATGCTTATAGATTAAATGACACCCACAGTGATTTATCAAGCCTGAATGTAGTTTTAGAAACTGTAACTGCATGTACAAACTGATTTCACCGGAAGGCAGGAATTGATCTGATTCACATGGATACACATGTGCCTACTGTCATTGTAGGAAAAATGGAAATGGAAATGAATGGGAATATGTGAAACAACTCAATGCTGCTGCTCTTCTGACACACACTAATGTGACATAAATTGATTTATTCTAAATCATTTATATAAAAAAAAAATCAAGTTCATGTAGCATGATGAATATATTCACCTAAATAAATATACTTTAACTGACATGTATAGAAAATGTGTAACATATACATTAATACAATAAATCAAATTATGTAGAGTATAATATTTGATACATCTTTGAATCAAACATCATGGGTAAATACCCCTATAAATCAATCCAAACAAGCTAAACATTTTAAGTGAACCTCAAGGAATATGTTTGTGCGCTATTCTTTTTGGATGTTCCCTCCAAAGAGAATAAAATGCGGTTATGCGTTTACTCAATGTTGTGGTCTTGCCTAATAATTTTTTTTGTGTTTTCTGCATTGTAACAATTCTTTTGACAACAAAAAGCGACTTATAGTCTCCCATTGACGCTTTTTCTCACTGTCACATATTGACGCTTGGTCAGGACCCCTTGGCGTCACTTTTTAAAGCACAAGGTACCCCTTTAGCATAATTTTTCATTGTGCAGGGTACTCCATTGATTTCAGTGGGAAATCTTTGGCGTCATACACAGATGCATTGGGCATGGGAATGTTATCATCACAATGCAATTATATATTTGGTTATGATTTTGCCATAACGACATTTTGGAGTGTGATTTTCAATTTAATTAGCCAGCATAATTTTATTAACATTACATTTTTTACGCTATTTAGACACGTTTGAACACATAAGTTATAACCAAATCCAACCCTGTTCCTAAACCTACCCATTTGTGTCTTATGTGATATAAAACACAGGATAAGCAAAACAGCAAATACAACTACAGGCACAATTAGTTCAATAGTTAGAAATATTCCAAGTGTTCTGATTGAACTGTGTGAGGAAAAGACCCAAAAGTGATCAGCGTCTCCATCTGCCGTAGATCATGCACACATTCAAAAACTGCTGCAATAAGAAATGTTACGTCAGCTTTGATAGTAAAATTGCATTGGCTCTCATATTGTCTCGTTTCATATTATCAATGTTGAAAACAGTTCTGTTAATTAATATGTTTGTGTGATACAGTTTTTCAGCACGCACTCTTGGATTAATAGAAAGTTCAAACGAACAGCTTTTATTTGGAATTGGAATTTCTAAAATTAAAAATGCATATACTTTTTGTGTATGTTTGTGGTTCATGCCATTTTAAAATAGACAGCTACAATCAGGTCACGGTGATGAATGGGGATACTTACTGAGAGCTTTCTGCAGATACTATAGACCTCTTTGACCTGTGTTAATAGACCTCCTTGTCTCTTTCTAATCTCTTTCACTAAAGCTTTCTTTTGACCTGCAATATGTTTCTGCACAATACATGTTTTCAGATGAAATCAATAAACTTTATCCAAGTCAAATAGGCAGGTTATAACAAGAGTGCCATAAGGAGGGGGCTGAGAGAAAGGACAGATGGTGTGGGGGGTGGAGCGTGTGAGAGAGATGTAATCGGTGTATTTCTGATCAGACCTGTTTGTGGTGACATGTGTGATTATAACTGGATCTCAAGCAACTGCTATGGTGACCATCCACCGACAGATATGACCCAGAATACACAGATGAGAAAGACAATGAATGGGTCCAAAGATGAAGGATAGACAATAGCAGATGTAAATACATGAGGAATATAAAAGGAGAAGCATCACTATGTTTATTAGCACACATCATTACCAACAGTATGTCAGAGCTCCAGGTGTGTTCAGACTCAACTCACTGCTTTAGTGACATCTAGAGAACGCTGTATGTTATGAACTAATGAAACTATTTAACTGAGTGTGCGAAAGTATAATAAACAAGACAAGTTCAAATAAAACTTCTTATTATGATGATCCGCTTTACTGTTTATAGATTGTTCAGACAATAAAGCAGATGGCAGATTGTCTGTTCAGAATACATTATAGAAACACTTGCACGAATTTAGCCATTCATGCACTATCAAGAATTCTGCTTGCTCATTGCGCAAAAGCACAATATTGGGAAAACCACTGGGGTCATTCCCTCTTTCAAATAATCTGCCATTAGAAGGAAATAAATATGGTTGAACTATAAAGTGTGAACTTTTAAATAAGGGGGTTAATAAATGAGTCAGTCTGTTAGTGAATGAACCACTGAATGAATCAGTGAGTGAGTGAGTGAGTGAGTGAGTGAGTGAGTGTGTGTGCGTGCGTGCGTGTGTGTGAGTGTGACCAAATCCAAAATTCGTCCCCACTTTAAATTCGGTGGCCTTAAGTATGTACTTGCATCAAAAAATAAGTGCAATGTACTTACTGTGTTCAAATTGTATTGCAAAACACCTTTTCTGATACTGAGGTGGGATACGGGTAGAGTTAGGGACAGGTGTGGTGGTGTGGGTCAGTTTAAGGGTAGGGTTAGATGTAAGAGAAGTGCCAACTGTGTAATTACAAATGTAACTACAGAAATTAATTACAGACGTAATTACATGCAGGTTTTTTTTTTCAAATGTATGTACAATGTAAAAACATGTATGTACACAATAAGTGCATGTATCAAATGATTCATTACAATGTTAGTACATAGTAGTTAAGGCCACCTAATATAAAGTGGGTCCCAAAATTCTAATCAAAATCAAATAAATTAATAAACTAGACAATTTGGAAAGATCAATTAAAGCAAATAAAAACCCTGTAGATTTCCCCATAACAATGGAAGAATTGGAAGACAAATTACGGGCCCTTGAGACCAAGAAAACCTGTGGTGTTGACAGCATCCTGAACGAGATGCTGAAACACACAGACCAAAGCTTCAAACTGGCCATGCTAAAGCCGTTCAATGATGTTCTGTGTCTCGGCTACTTCCCTGAGATCTGGAACCAGGGCTCATCAGCCCCATCCACAAGAACGGAGACAAATTAGACCCCAACAACTACCAAGGCATCTGTGTGAACAGTAACATGGGGAAGGTCCTCTGCAGTGAGACTTCCTACACCAGACTTCTAGACTTCCTTATTAAGCACAATGCCTTGAGTAAATGTCAAATCAGCTTTCTTCCAAAATGTCGCACATCTGACCATATTTTTACACTCCTACACTACACTAATTGATAAATATGTACACCAAAACACACACAAATTTTAGCTTGTTTCGTTGATTTCAAGAAAGTATTTGATTCAATCTGGGAAGGATTATACCTAAAACTAATTGAGAGTGGAATAGGAGGAAAATTCAATGATTTGATCAAATCAATGTACATGGCCAGCCAATGCGCTGTTAAAATTTGTCGGAAACAAAAGGACAGAATTCTTCCCCCAGGGGCGTGGAGTGAAACAGCGCTGCAGCTTAAGCCCCACCCATTCAAGGTCTCACTCTACACGACACAGACATCAAGTGTCTTCTCTATGCAGATGACCTGGTTCTCCTGTCGCCCACTAAAGAGGGGCTTCAGGACAGCCTGGATCTGCTGGCGGATTACTGTCAGTCCTGGGCCCTGACCGTTAACCTCCAGAAAACTAGAGTCATGATGTTCCAGAAGCGCTCCAGATCTCAGGGACCAACACACACATTTACACTGTCACACATAACCATTGAGACCACTAAAGCATACACTTACCTTGGCCTCAAAATAACTCCAACGGGTAACTTTACTGTGGCTGTGAATTAACTCAAGGAGAAAGCTCAAAGGGCTTTCTATGCCATAACAAGACCATTAAATTCAACATCCCAATCCAAATTTGTCTTAAACTCATCAAATCTATAATTGAACCAGTTGTTTTATATGGCAGTGTGGTGTCCTTCTATAAAATTAGATTTCTTAAATTGGGAAAAACATCTGATTGAAATTCTACATTTAGACTTCTGTAACAGAATCCTCAAAGTCCAAGGAAAGACGCCAAACAACGGATGCAGGGCAGAATTAGGCCAATACCCTCTCCTTCTAAACATCCAAAAAAGAGCCATCAAATTCTGGAAAACACTTAAAAACAAGCGACCCCAACACATACCATTACAAAGCCCTGAAACACCAAGAGCTGAGCGTGACGAGGAGTCCCCTGTGTCAGCTGGTGCTGAGACTGACTGGAGCTCACACCCGCAGAGATCAGCTGGCCTCAGGTCAGGACATACACACACACACACACACACATACACACACACACACACACACACACACACACACACACACACACACACACACACACATACACACACACACATATTCGGCCCTCAAAATTATGATCACAGAACAAGACAAGTACATCACCCATTGGACACACACCATTCAAAACCAGCACAACAAGCACAGTCTGGCCATAGAGACAGCGCAGACAGACATGGCTCTCCCGTGAGGACAGACTCTGTTCGCACTGCATTCTGGGGGTGAAAAAGCCAAATGTTCAAATATAGCTCAAAAGACACGTGTAATATAAGAGATTGGTAGCCTCTTGCCATCTCCTGAGGGATGAGCAAACACACACTCTCTCACAGCCATAAACCACACTTATTAAACAAACCCATTAGACCTGCACCCATCTAATGTATATATATATATATATATATATATATATATATATATATATATATATATATATATATATATATATATATATATATATATATATATATATTAGAGTGAGTGAGTGAGTGAGTGAGTGAGTGAGTGAGTGAGTGAGTGAGTGAGTGAGTGAGTGAGTGAGTGAAAATGTCTTGCTTATTCACATTATCTCACTCTCATTGATATGGCTAATGTTTCCTCTATTCCTTCTTTGTAACCTTTTATCCACCATATCACCTTAATAGAGGAAAAATACTCTCTCTCCTTCTTTATCTCTGAGCTGAAATGACAGGTCCACATCTTAATTTACAACTTGCAAAAACACTGAAATTTATGACCCGATTAAGTCGATTTGATCATCACCGAATCAGCAAACAGCGTACTCATTTAATCTGTTTTCCCTATATGCACAATTTAAAGGCTTGCTTCAGCGATTAGCATATGGCTTTGTCAATCAATCAATCAATCAATCAACTTTATTTATACAGGGAGTGCAGAATTATTAGGCAAATGAGTATTTTGACCACATCATCCTCGTTATGCATGTTGTCTTACTCCAAGCTGTATAGGCTGGAAAGCCTACTACCAATTAAGCATATTAGGTGATGTGCATCTCTGTAATGAGAAGGGGTGTGGTCTAATGACATTCACACCCTATATCAGGTGTGCATAATTATTAGAAAACTTCCTTTCCTTTGGCAAAATGGGTCAAAAGAATGACCTGACAGGCTCAGAAAAGTCAAAAATAGTGAGATATATTGCAGAGGGATGCAGCAGTCTTAAAATAGCCAAGCTTCTGAAGCGTGATCATCGAACAATCAAGCGTTTCATTCAAAATAGTCAACAGGGTCGCAAGAAGCGTGTGGAAAAACCAAGGCGCAAAATAACTACCCGTGAAATGAGAGAAGTCAAGCGTGCAGCTGCCAAGATGCCACTTGCCACCAGTTTGGCCATATTTCAGAGCTGCAACATCACTGGAGTGCCCAAAAGCACAAGGTTTGCAATACTCAGAGACATGGCCAAGGTAAGAAAGGCAGAAAGTTTACCACCACTGGACAAGACACACAAGCTGAAACGTCAAGACTGGGCCAAGAAATATCTCAAGACTGAATTTTCTAAGGTTTTATGGACTGATGAAATGAGAGTGAGTCTTGATGGGCCAGATGGATGGGCCCGTGGCTGGATTGGTAAAGGGCAGAGAGCTCCAGTCCGCCAGCAAGGTGGAGGTGGAGTACTGGTTTGGGCTGGTATCATCAAAGATGAGCTTGTGGGGCCTTTTCGGGTTGAGGATAGAGTCAAGCTCAACTCCCAGTCCTACTGCCAGTTTCTGGAAGACACCTTCTTCAAGCAGTGGTACAGGAAGAAGTCTGCATCCTTCAAGAAAAACATGATTTTCATGCAGGACAATGTTACATCACACGCGTCCAAGTACTCCACAGCGTGGCTGGCAAGAAAGGGTATAAAAGAAGAAAATCTAATGATATGGCCTCCTTGTTTACCTGATCTGAACCCCATTGAGAACCTGTGGTCCATCATCAAATGTGTGATTTACAAGGAGGGAAAACAGTTCACCTCTCTGAACAGTGTCTGGGAGGCTGTGATTGCTGCTGCACGCAATGTTGATGGTGAACAGATCAAAACACTGACAGAATCCATGGATGGCAGGCTTTTGAGTGTCCTTGCAAAGAAAGGTGGCTATATTGGTCACTGATTTGTTTTTGTTTGGTTTTTGAATGTCAGAAATGTATATTTGTGAATGTTGAGATGTTATATTGGTTTCTCTGGTAAAAAAAAATAATTGAAATGGGTATAAATTTGTTTTTTGTTAAGTTGCCTAATAATTATGCACAGTAATAGTCACCTGCACACACAGAGATCCCCCTAAAATAGCTAAAACTAAAAACTAAAACTTCCAAAAATATTCAGCTTTGATATTAATGAGTTTTTTGTGTTCATTGAGAACATGGTTGTTGTTCAATAATAAAATTAATCCTCAAAAATACAACTTGCCTAATAATTCTGCACTCCCTGTATAGCGCTTTTACAATCACGATTGTGTCAAAGCAGCTTCACAGTGTCAAACAGGATAATATTGCAACAAAATTAGATTTGGCTGTACAGTCGTACTGGAGAAAACAGTGATGTTATCAGCTTATTTTAATTTATCATATAGCGACAAAGTTGGCATTTCAGTATCATATCAGAATATCAGCTTTATATCAGTAGAAACCCTGGAGTATATTCAGTATATTCAAATGATTGTGCTTTCCCCCCTCATATCCCCCTGAGACAAGAGATTTATGCATTTTATTTCTGGAAAAATTTCTCCTATGACGCAAATTGACGATATTTGCATCATAGGAGGAATGTTTGGCCAAAGGCTAAAGACTACAGCCAGCAGAGGGAGCCATTTCCGCATGTTTTAAACCTGCGCATGGGGGATGGAGATTACACTCAGAGCTCAGCTCGCAGCTACAGGCACTCATTTAAACGGAGCTATTGTGAGCAATGTAAGTCTTTTAACTTCTCAAATTAATTTCTATGAAAGTTAAGCTCGCAAAGGCATGAACTGAAACGCGGCAGACTAAACTCGCGTTGTGAATGTAGTCGCGATTACCTCAGCTCTCATCACGAGAGCTCATCAGGTCATTTATCTGACTCCTGCAGTTAGTGCTCAGTGCTGTGACACTCGCGCAGTGACTCACTCATTATATTGAACAGACACGTTCAGTTTTTAATTGTAGTGTCATCTCCAACTCAGTCACAGTAATCCAGTAGTGGTGGCTTTGGGGGTGGCCTCACAGGGCAGAGAATCATTCTGGGAAATGTAGTCTTTCATCCCCATGAGACAAAAATACATTTTCTGTCTTTTCTCAGTCTAGAAGGCACCAAATTCAAAAATAATTTCACATTTCTACTACATTGATGACCCAGTTTAAATACAGATTCATCTTCCCAGCGCTGAAGTACCCCTTTAAATCTAGTCTAGAATGGAACTGGTGCATAAGCAAGACTTCTTGAAAAAAATTTCTTTCCTCACAACTCTTTCCTTGTGTTTCTTGCAATCACAAGGTTAAACATTTAATTTCACTGTCTTGGTTTTTGCTGACATCAGAGCCAGTTCTCTCATATCTGTATCTTAATCTTTATGAACGAGTTTACACGTGTCTTTTAAAGTGCATATGCTGACAACATTCAGATTTAGGTTGCATTTTAATGAAAGATGTAAACAATGGCCTTTTTCTGTATGACTGACTTTTTGACTTTGTATTCTAATGTCCATCCTTTGTCACCCCCTACCCCCTCTTAATTTGCTTAGCAAAAAACAAAAACAAAAAAACATTGAGTCTGAATCCATCAAACTGGCCCACAGACAAAACAATAAACACCATGGCAAATGTCCCATAACACTCAGTAAGACCCCAAAGCTTCAGTGAATATAATCCAAGGCATCCAAGCTAAACTGAAAAGCCAACAAACAAAATGCATTACACGACCCCTTCCACACACACTCCAGAGACAAAACCAATGAAATCCCTCAAAAATTCCCCTGCTGGCAGTCTGATGGAATTAAGATTGATGCTCTCAGTCAGAATATAAAATAAGAGCCAGCAGATAAGTGCAGTCCTGAAGCTTGTTAACACCAGCAGGACATTCTGCAGAAGACTATTTCTGCCCGTCTCTCTTCATCTCTCTATGAAATGCATTAAATATGAGCTCCTGCATGAACAGCTCAATTAAAACGGCTTGGGGGAAAAAAAGAGTGATATGAAAGTTTGTGCGCACATTTTTCTGACTTGTACAACAATTGTGCATGCAGCTAACATCAGATAATATGGACAAGAGCTTAAAAGCTTAGAGAACAAGTGTGTTTGTTGCTAAAGTGTGTTTGTGTGTACACACTTTCAGTCCTGAAAATGTATAGATAAACACAGAAGATGAGAGTATAAATGCAGAGCTGTGAATTAGCCAGTTTATTTGCAGGTTAGCGTATGTCTGGAAGTTGTGTTTCTAGTATGGATGGTATTCGTAAGGAATTCTGGTAAAGCCAGCATGTAGTGAATATTTTCTAAATGCATGTTATAGGTCTGAATGTGAACAATCTCCTGCATGTTTCATTAAAAGCTTATGTCCAAAAATCGTAACCTGTATCACATGTCGGGGGGGGGGGGGGGGGGGGGGGGGGATGGTGAAATGCTGTTTCATGTGAGTAAAACTGTTTCAAATGTCTGTGCTGTTGGCTATCGTCACGTAAGTAAACATCAGTAAACGACACGATCGCGTGCTTCGTCATTCAAATGCGCTAACGGTTACTCCATTGTTGTTCTATGTTCAACGTTACACTAGTCTGACGTGCAAAACCGTTTTGCTTGCTACTGCTAAGGTTTAGTCAGAATAAAATAGTTCATAAACCGAATCATGTCCTCATAAAATGCGAGTAAAAACACACAAATGTTGACAGGCCACTAAATACAGTACATACCACAGAGACGGACCACCTGCAGTTGCCGTTTCTCCTGTTTAATTTATTTCAGCCTCCGAATGTGATTCTGGATCATATATCTATTAGCTGAGATCGATAGCCATGGGTTTCTCCACGCTTGAGGATGTCACCGCTTTGTGCGCATTCATCATTCTTTAGCTCCGCCCACACGATACGCCTCCAGGCGCTCGTTTTTTTTCCAGAAAGACTCGGTACAGCCTATATTTCTTTTATAAATATAATAAAACTAAAGACTTTTCGGAGATATGAAGGATGCAATACTACTCTTTAGGTACTCAAGATTGACATGAGATTGACTGAAACTAAGTGTGTCCCCCCCCCCCCCCCCCCCCTTTAAGTCTGCTTAAAGGTGTACTTCAGCGCTGGGAAGATGAATCTGTATTTAAACTGGATCATTAATGTAGTAGAAATGTGAAATTATTTTTGAATTTGGTGCCTTCTAGACTGAGAAAAGACAGAAAATGTATTTTGTTTTCATGGTGATGAAAGACTACAATTCCCAGAATGCTTCGCTGCCCTGTGAGGCCACTCCCAAAGCCACCACTACTGGATTACTGTGACTGAGTTGGAGAAGACACTACAGTTAAATACTGAACGTGTCTGTTCAATATAACGAGTCACTGCGTGAGTCTCAGAGCACAATGCTGCAGGAGTCAGATTACATTTAACATCATAAATGAGCTGATGAGCTCTCGTGATGAGAGCTGAGGTAATCGCGACCACACTCACAGCAAAAAATCACAACGCGTGTTCAGTCTGGCTCGTTTTCAGTTCATGCCTTTGGAAGCTTAACTTTCATAGGAATTAATTTATATAATAAGTTAAAACACTTACATTGCTCTCAGCATAGGTCTGTTTAAATTAATGCCGGCAGCTGCGACCTGTGCTGTGTGATTTCCCATCCCCCACGCACAGGTTGAAAACATTTGGAAATGGCTCCCTCTGCTGGCTGTAGTCTTCAGCCTCTGGCCAAAAATTTGATCATTTGAATATACTACAGGGTTTCTACTGATACAAAGCCATATGCTAATCGCTGAAGTAACCCTTTAAAGGAACACTTTAAAGGAAAATAGGCTCATTTTTCAAGTCCCTTAGAGTTAAACAGTTGAGTTTTACCGTTTTTGAATCCATTCAGCCGATCTCTGTTAGATTTTTTTACTGCTAGAGATAGGTACTATTTTCTGATTCCCGCGTAGTAATCATGGAACTTTGCGGTCGTACCATGGGTTCAGCTGCATGATGATATTACGCAGCACCTGAAAGTAGTCCTCAGAGGGGTAGCTTCGGCACTAAGTTTGTGTCATTGCCGATAATGCAGAGTTGCAGCGGGCAAATTACGTAGTGGATTTACTGTACGATTAGCCATGGTTCTGTGTGTTGTAAAGGGCTGTGATAGTGAGTTGAAGGTGTATTTTACCATTATGTTTCACATCAGTAGTTGTAGTATCATACCCATGCAGGGCTGTAACGTATAAAAAAACAATCGTTAGCTTGAACGACCAGATTGAAAAGCACTGCTGTTGTCTTTAGCTAACATTACCTGTGAATGCACTCACTAAGCGTGGGGGTTTGCGCGGCCATTGGGTTTATACAGTAAATAATGTTAGTAGTTTTTTTGTAGCATTCTGGTGAGGTAGTGTATAGTTTGACTAAAATAGAATGTGCAATTGCCGGTATTGTTTATCTACACAGTTTCTATGGTACAAAATACTACATTAGTGATGTTACGTTCTGTGCCGAGGCTTCGGAGCGTGTCTCATGCATTGAAAATTATTTGGCGGCCGGCAAAAGAAACAACGGAGAAACAACGGAGTGCACGCACTCTCTCTGTCTTCATAATAAGCAGCACCGCATTAGCATATTTCAAACACATATTACGTTAGTCAAAATCAAAAGGTTGGAAGACCGAATGTCGGACCATTTTTCCTTGAATTTTGACTCTTCTCTGACTCACTAGTTTGAATCTGCTCTCCTCGTCCTCATCTTCTCATCTTCAGTGTAACTGTTTATTCCGGTTCAAATAGATACAGTTTGGGATCTGCACCAAAGTAAATATCTTCTGAATCGTCTCTCACAAACGTCTCCATGGTTACAAGTGGAATTGTCACGCTGGTTATGTTGACGGAATTCTGTCTATTTTCAGGCGCTGTGTAATTTAATTGCGCCATTGCAGCCATGACGACTGCAAAGTTCCTACGCAGGAATGATAAAATAGATCCTAGCTGTAACGGTCTTAAAAATAGCAACTTTTCATTTTTTATTGGTCTTAGTATACAATGTAACTATAGAAGAGTCAAGTTTTAAATAGGAAAAATATTGAACGTCTTTGGTCATTTTTTTGAGCACTGATGCTGATGGTCTAATATGATTCAATAATGTATGCTAAGCTATGCTAAAAGTGCCAGATACAGAGATCGGCTGAATGGATTCAAAAACAGTAAAACTCAATTGTTTAACTCTAAGGGACTTGAAAAATAAACCTATTTTCAAAAAAGTGGAGTGCTCCTTTAAAAAATTGCATTAGCCACATCTCAAAATCTAATCAACAATCAATGAATAAAACCAATATTTTAGTAATGCATTATATGCAGATGTTCATCACAATATGAAAGAAAAGATATGTCACTACTTCTGTTTTATTGGAACCCCATTCATATAATTCCATCATTCAGTTATTTTTCCATAACAGTTCTTGCACCAGTCTGTTTTCAATAATTCAGGTTTCAACAACTAGTCAGTAACTACACAAGTCTCGTAAGCCTTGAGAGCAGGAAGGCACATTATCAGTTATCGGAAAAAAACACATGAAAAACGTAATAACTTGAGATTATGCAAGTGAATTACACCAATTTAGTAACCTCTCTGGGGATTCACTAAACCCAACAATTTACAACATTCATTCGGTTGGAAATTAGACTACACTGCTCACGCTGCATCTTTTTGTACATAATCAGATTACACCGGCCTTTCAAAATGCCCTCACTTGTGGCCTTTTCACTTGATTACTTGTCTATTTATATGACGTATTTCCTGTATTTGGCGCGAGAGTTCAAACAGACGTGAAAACCGCAAGTGTGTGTAGAACATTTGATTACCTAATGGGACACACTTATAGGGCCTTATTTTAGCAAACCAACCGCATGGTCTGAAGCACATGCCGCAGGTGCCCTTAGAATCCTGAATACTAAATCCACTAGCTTATGGTCCAAAAGGGTAGTACCTATTCTCTTAATGGGTCATGGGTTTGTTTTGATCGTAACATGCAACAAACCCCAATCAAAGTCTCATCTCCTCTTCCCTTTAAAAGACAGTTTTGCTTGCACCATGACAAATGACTATTTGCATGACAGAATTTGCAAGTGGAGAGACTGAATGCTTATCCAGAGAGGAATCCTTTTTATTTTAATATTTGGCATGTGTATGTGCTGCTGCAGTGTAACAAGCAGAGTGTATGCCGCTCTTGACTTTAGACCAGGTTTTTATTGGTCAATGGTGCAGTCGTTTTCAGTAACCTCCAAAATGGGCAAAAAGATGGGCGCGAGAGCATTTGCTTTTTAAACAACGTGACACTGGGCGTAAACACAATAACTGCGCAAGGATGAAACTAGCAAAAAAACTATATATTTATTACACGGTTCTGTGAAATACTTGATTCTGATTGGTCAATTGCGCATTCCAGCGGTATGTTATTTCCAGATAACAACCGTTCATCCGGGTACTACGAGTTATATTGACCTGTACTTCTTCTATGCTTATCGCTGGCGCCATCTTGTGGCTGTTAAATAGCCATGGCTACAATGGAAGACTTCAAGGCGGGTTTCCTTTACAAAGTTTTAAATATGGATATTTTTCTTACACAAATGCATCAATTCGAATCAGAAGGCTCTATTAACCCGTGGAGCACGTTATTTGATGGACAGCTGCATTTTTTATGGACTTCAAAAACAGCTACAACTACTGCTGGGATTAACGTTAGCCTGGACTTTTTAAAAATAACTCCGATTGTATTTGTCTGAAAGAAGAATGTCATATACACCTATAATGACTTGAGGGTGAGTAAATCATAGGTTTGGTTGCATTTTTGGGTGAACTAACCCTTTCAGCATTCATTTTCAAATTTTAGCAGCAATATATATACATACAGACACACACACACACAAAGTATTATAAGGAACACCACACTAATACAATGTTTGACCCCCTTTCTCCTCCAGAACTCCCTTAATTTTACGCGGCAATGATTCAAAAGGTGCTGAAAGCATTCTTTAGAAATGTTGGCCCATATTGATAGAACAGCATCTTGCAGTTGATGGATATGGTGTGGGATGCACATCCAGGGCACGAAGCTCCCATTCCACCACATCCTGAAGGTGCTCTATTGTGTTGAGATCTGGTGACTGTGGGGGCCATTTTAGTACAGTGAACATGTATTGTCATGTTCAAGAAACCAGTTTGAAAGGATTCAAGCTTTGTGACATGGTGCATTATCCTGCTGGCACTGCCGCATACTGGATGTGTTTCCCTTTTCACACCAGTCTTTGTAATTTTTCATTTCGAATAATCTCAAAGTGCAACAATGGAAAAGGGAAAAAAATTCAAATAAACGATTAATAAGTAAACATATAGAATAATACAAACAATCAACCACCACATAACAGTTAAAAGCTTTTCTGAAGCTTTTCTGAACAGAAAAAAAGAACTGATGGTGGAAGTCTCTGTAAGCTCCACAGTACACTGTGGTCCACTCCATGTATTACATTTCTCCCAGCGCAAGAGGCTCTGTTGCTACATATAGAGGGAATGCACGTGACGTCATCGTCAGCTGGAGTGACTGTGATTACGCCCGGCTGAGTGGCAGAAAGACTGAGAGGCAGCATTGGTTTACAACGCAAATGCAGCGAAAACTCACAAAACCAGGCCCGGCGCCAGAAGGGGAATAGGGGAGGCTTGTCCACAGACCGCATAGTCATCGCTGTTCTGAGCTTGAGACGGACTTGATAATAGCGTGAAATTTTCTCACTCAAACCACTGCCAACTGCTGCAGCTTCTGCTTTTAGAGTGAAATGCTGCACATAACTGCTTGTCTGTGATCTGTAATCCTCTGTAAGAATTCGTAATAATTGCATATTATCAGCGAAAAGGAGCTAGCAAAAGATCCAGTGTGTATCTGTATTTGCACTCGTCAAATGATTACATTTCCAACGTGTTTTCGCCTCGTGAGTAATGAAGCCAATCACAGACATGTTTGTAGACTTCTACAACGGAATTGGCCAATCACAGGTGTTGAATTTGGAATCACTCACCGCTCGAGCGTTTGTCCAGGCGCTGAGTTCAGTTAAACACGCGCAGCAATCCTCTGTAAGTGCAGACATTGTGAAAATAAGAGATTAATTGTATACCAACGTCACTGCGGAACTTTGTGAGATTGCGTTTATTGAATAAGTGACAGCTTTTAGTGAATATAAAGTATATTACCACCACTACACGCTTCAAAACACTGACCCATCCACATATACATGCGGGATTCACTTGAAAAATGAGATGAATGACAGTTATAAACATTCATGTCGAAATCAGGCTCCTAAAAATGTCAGGAAAACACGATTCCTGGCTGCATATCATTATCCATGGATCACTGAATCTTTGGTAAGTTGTAAGGATTGTTTGCTCTACTCGTGTTTTCCTCCATTAACTCCAGTCACGCAGCAGCTCTTCTGCCACTCAGCCCCAGCTGAGGGGGCATGTTATGGCGGGAAAGTGACGTCGATGCATTCCCTCTATTCCCAATTTCGGCAGTGTCCTGATCAGGGGCGGATCTAGAAAATTATTCATGGGGTTGCAAGGGGGTGGCATGAGAACTATGAGGGGTGGCAACACTAAATTTTGTGGATTCAAGTATAATATACTTATATTAAATATACTTTATATTTATATGTTGCTCACGCAAGTGGCAAAACATTTAAACATAGACCAATGTTACAATCAAAAACATTGTATAATTAAAATTTACAATATAAAAAAAAAATCTAGTTTTTAATTTCTTTCATTTTTAAATCTTTTATAAGAAATGCTGCAGGTCATAAAGTACTTCTCCACCTGGTTTCTCCACCTCCAAGCAGGGATGGACTGGGGCTAAAAAATAGCCCTGGACTTTCTCCCAAATAGGCCCATCATCCGGCCATTCGCCCCAGCCGTGCGCAACAGACACTGTACTATGGTGTACTATGTACTAACTACACTGTGGCCCTCTTTTCTTTAACTTTTTCCCATCCACCTTTCTCCTAGTTTTCCGCTAGCCATTCTGCTGCGATTTGATTCCGGAAATCCAGGGACCAATCACAAACTGGCTAGTAGGCTGACTTGTATTCCTCAGGTTTTTGTTGTTGTTGCACGTAGCAGTATATACAGTCCCTGACAAAACTCTTGTCGCTTGTGTACCAATTGACCTAAAGTGGCGCTGAAATATATTTCTAATCAAGATTTTTTTTTACAAGAAATCGCTCATTTTAATCCCACCAGCTTTTGTCATAATGTTTCAGTGAAAAAGTAAACTTTCAAAAAGTATTCTAATATTCACAGCTTGGTAAAGCCCATTGAGTCAATTTTTGCAAAGACATAAGTGTTGTCACCTTGTCATATGAGCTTCACCTGTGACTAATAATGGATCAATTAGGTCTCAAGTGTGTATAAAAAGAACCCCAGTATGCTAGACCTTCACATCAACTGCAACTAGACCTCTGCAAACATGCCTAAGATTCACCCAGAGACTAAAGTTTTGATTATCAAGAGGCTGAAGACCAGATCCACTGCTGATGTGGCAGACACCTTCAATGTGTCTCAGCGTCAAGTACAGAGGATAAAAAAAAGATTTGAAGAGACTGCAGACATTTTTGACAAGCCCAGGTCAGGCAGACCCCGCAAGACAACTGCTCGAGAGGACCGTTTGTTGGCTCGAAAATCATTTTTGATTGCAGAGCTCCACAAGACCTGGTCACCTGAAGTCCCTGTGTCAACCAGAACAGTTTGTCGGATTCTGTCCCGAAATGGCCTCCATGGTCGAATCAGTGCCCAGAAGCCAGCACTAAACAAAAGACAATTGAAAAACCGTGTGGCATTTGCCAAGGCCCACAGCCTGCTAAAAGGATGGATGCTGGAAAAGTGGCAGAAGGTGGATTTTTCAGATGAATCTTCTGTTGAATTACACCACAGTCGCCGCAAATATTGCAGGAAACCTACTGGAGCCAGAATGGATCGGAGATTAACCCAGAAAACAGTGAAGTTTGGTGGCGGAAAAATCATGGTCTGGGGTTACATCCAGTATGGGGGTGTGCGAGAGATCTGCAGGATGGAAGGGAACATCAATAGTCTAAAATACCAAGAAATCTTAGCTACCTCTTATATTCCCAACCATAAAAGAGCCCAAATTCTGCAGCAGGACGGTGCTCCATCGCATACTTCCATCTCCACATCAAAGTTCCTCAAGGCGAAGAAGATCAAGATGCTCCAGGATTGGCCAGCCCAGTCACCAGACATGAACATCATTGAGCATATGTGGGGTAGGATGAAAGAGGACGCATGGAAGACGAAACCAAAGAATATTGATGAACTCTGGGAGGCATGCAAGACTGCTTTCTTAGCTATTCCTGATGACTTCATCAATAAATTGTATGAATCCTTGCCAAACCGCATGGATGCAGTCCTTCAAGCTCATGGAAGTCATACAAGATATTAAATTTGAATCTTACAGCACCACAACTCAATTTGCTGACATATTTTCGTATTTGCAGTAAATTTGTTAAATTTCTGTATAGGCGACAAAACTTTTGTCTTGCCAAAATTTGACCTTTCTGTCTTGATTAAATGATAAATATTTTTTCTGTAAACATTATTTATTTCAGTTCATTCAACATCATTTGGGAGGGTTTTAGCTTTTCATATGAGCTATTTCTAACACCAATTAATTAATTAAAAGTCAGGTTAATATCAGGTATTTCTAGAAAATAGATAAGCGACAAGACATTTGTCAGGGACTATAAGTGATCATAGTGCCCCTGCTGATGGCTGTTCATATTGTGTTATTAGTAGGGCTGTCAATTGATTAAAATATTTAAATTAATTTAATCGCACATTTCTTTCAGTTCTTAAATGTACCTTAAATGAATATGTTTCAAGTTTTTAATAGGCTACTATAATCAACATGGGTATGGACAAATATGCATGCTTTATACAAATGTACGTTTACAGTAAAACCATACTCAGAGCATGAAGACAAGACATGTTGCAAAGGTCATGTTTTCCAAATAACTTGTTCATGTCTCTTAAGCCTAAGCTTAAAAATTCAGAATAAGCACTGATTTCTCTAATTTTAAGAATATAAATAAAGGGAGTTTTTACACTGGCAGTTTAATTCAGAACAGGGCACAGTTCGTATGAAAAATTGGTAATGTGAAAGCTGTGATGCGGACCTGAGAGTGCACCAGCTCCACACCATACCTGGAGAAGGAGGTCCATATTCACCAGGAGTAGGATATAGTGCGGCACCTTTAAGAGCTGGAATATAGTGCGGCCCCTTTACGAGATGCACGTTCCTGCCTGGATTTTATGTGTGTGTGCCGAACTGTGCTGCGATTCACACGAACAACAGTGTGAGAATGAAACATGGACTCTGGAGCGCTCTTGTTCATTACCTGCGTATTCGTTTTTGCCGATTGTAATGAATTTAGTTCAATAAAATTAACGCATGTACTGTAGGCTAAGTGGTGATGGTGTTAATAATTTACCTCAGATATGAGCGAGTGAGCTTCAGTGCAGCTCGGACTGCAGAGAATGTGCTCAGTTAAAAAAGCTCTTTTCATTTGAACTGGAGTTAAATAAAAGTTAAGCAGAAAATATGGTATCTTATGTAGGCTATAACTGCACTTGTTTCAGAGTAATGCTATTGTTAACCCTTTTCTTTCCCTGTTAATGTTTGCTGCTGCATCCTTTACGTCTATGGCTGATTTCAATTTATCAGATAAGACTTTAAATTATATGCATCTGCGGTGAAATAAGATTTTTACTTCAATAATCAGTGTAATCAGGTAACGTTACGGGAAAAAAATAAATAGGCTACGTACTGCAAACGGACTGCGGTAGACGTAGTTGCAATGCGGATCACTAAGCAGTTCTTGAGTAGGCTAATTTGTTTTAACAACAATAGAAAGACTTGTTTTCTTGCTATTATCTCATCACATTGAAGCGCCGCTGATGTAAATCGGTAGAGGAAACTATTTATATTTAATACATTGGGAATTTGGGATACACTGCTGGGCTGGCAGACGGGATGGCAATGGCTTTTCATAGGGTGGCAGTTGCCACCCCATGCCACCCCTTTAGATCAGCCCCTGGTCCTGATGACAGCGTCGAGGCATGACAGCTGAAGACCAGATGGAGGGGATTGCCACAGCACAATGCAGGAGGCAAACCAAGTTCTCAGGGCACCTCTGTGGATACACCGGGGTCGGCGCAGAAGTCCAAGCTGTTCCACGGCCTCAAGACGCAGAACATCCCAACATCATGCCGGACGCCGATGGCGCAGAGCCGGTGCAAACGCCGCTAATCAACCGGCAACCTCAGCCACCACGCAGCCCAAGCCCGAGGGAAACCACCAGCGAGCAGCCGCATTGAGCAACACGAAACGTCCTTCAAACCAGAAGCAACCGCAACAATCCACACAAAAACAGCAGAGAAGCGGCGGAAAACGGCAAATGACGAACAACGTCCTCTCAGCGGCCGCCAGCAATCAGCAACAGTCCCAACTGCACCCTTCACCGTTTGACTAGTCACAGCCACAAGAAAACAAAACGAAATCTAAATCTAACTGTACAGTTAACATGATTTGTGGGTGGAGAAGCGGCGAAAAGACAACATCAGCATCCTCTCCCCCACATTGCTAGGCAACCATATATACATACACATATATACACATACATACATTGGATTTTGCCTTGTTTATTTGGGGACACTAAATATTCAACTATACTGATCTGCCTGCATTGACACCATTGTATGAGAACTGAACTGAGTTGGACAATGACACCACTGTTTTCTCCAGAGTGGCTGTACAGCCGAAACAAATTTTGCTGCATTAATTTCCTGTTATTATTTTAAAGCTGCTTTGAAACAATCTGTATTGTAAAAAGTTCTACATCAATAAAGGTGACTTGATTTGACTATGGTTAATACTGTCAGCATATTTAAGTGCTCACTTGAACCTGGTGGTCATTTAAAACAAATCAGGTTAAAAATGGATGCAAAAAACAGTTATTTCTTGATCCTAGTGTCTAAGAAACTTTACATAAGAAGCACTTACGTTATCTTTGACGTGCAGGCCACTGTAGCATGTAATTAGTCTGTCCTGGATTCATGTGGGTTTATATTTACAGTATGTATGGCTAAGTGAATAAACACAAATTGTTTAACGGAACGGAAATTGATTAACTCGGAATGGAGATGAAAATCCCTCCCTTAACAGCCTACATGTGTTTGTTTGAGTGCAGGTCAACTGCTTGCTCTGAGCCTTTAGGACAGGGTCTCTACAAAATACTGGCGATTATAACACCAGCTGCCCTTCTGTTTTAGTGAGATCTGGCAGTCATTTGTGCAACACCCACTTTGCAGCACTCCACACAGCCTTGGGGAAGAGCAAGCAGAGAATGAGAAAGACTGCAGTATGCTGAAGAATGGTTTGTATTTCTCTGTAGGGAGTAGAGAGGTGAGATGTGAAGAGAGAATGATAGAATCAGGTTATTTCAGGCTTCTGTGTTATTTGATGAGCTGGTTTTATCTGTAATCCTTCATTGCAGATTTATTCATGAATTTAGCTTGCTATAGTCAATCACCTCAGAGTTAATGGCTTTTAGCCGGAAAATTCATTGTCATCCAATAAATGTTTGCATTTCAAATCGGCGAGCGGGAGAGAGAGACAGTGATATCAAGAGAGAAAGAAAGGAAGGACATGTTTTTGATCACATTTACAAAATCAGCAATCACCCTGACACTAGATCAAGCGCATACGCATCAGATAAGCGGGGCTTTAAACTGGAAGTTCATGCCAAATGTATGCAAATAGCTCATGCGCATTAACAAATCTTCATTCGGAGTCTGACTTACAAAGTTTGCCACATGTGGTGTGGTAACTGCATCTGTCAACAGAGCTTTTTGTACTTCCCATTCCTTTAAAATGTGCTAATATCTGTTTGAATCGTATTTGTTGCATACACACCCGTGAAAGAAAGACCAAAATGTAGTGAAATATATCAGCCAACAGCACAGGCACTGAGCAAGTCAGACTGCTGATGACAGCAAGCTGCCGGCTATACTGTTGTTTATCCCTCAGTTTCCGCTGTTTATGAATGGTTAAGTGCACTTAGTGTTTTATTTAGCATGGGGCGTTTGAATGGACGCAGAGAGACAGGTGTGAAGCTACGGAGTGAAGGAAGCAAAGGGAAGGGAAAACGGGTATTTTCTTCCAACACAAAGAGATTCTGATAACACGGGCTTAATCTCAGAATTCAATCTTTTTGAGCACAGACCACACATTGTCAGATGGAAATTTTATTGAAAAATAAAATAATGCTGTGTGAGAGCGAGGATAAATGACTTACGGTGCCCTTTAAAGTGCTTACATTGCCAGCCGGCTGTAGCCATTTAGATTTCAGCCATGTCAACAACAGCAGCCAGAAGTAATAAATCAATTCAACAGCTCTGGCCATCAACAGTAGAGCACAACTCCACATGGTATACTGTGAGAGCCTCAGGCCTGTGTGTGTGTGATGCGTTGATGTCAGAAATGTGTGTTTATTTTGCAACCAAGGGAACGTCCTTCACAGTACAGTACTGACTGTCTCCTCGCTGCTCTTTCCACCCCTACCAGTGTTTACTCCTTTATTCAGTCCTGTCTTTCATCTAGTCCAGAAGATCAATTTCTTTGTACTATATCATCACTCTCTTTTTCAGTCTAGCCCCATTTAATTTAGTTGCAGGGTATACAATGAACAGAGTTTCAAGATGTATGTCCACATGTTCTTTTTAAATTGTTGTTGCTGTAGTTTGTTCAGAAACAAAGTAAATTGTCCCCTCAGAATGTTTGAGAATTAACTATACGCGTTTGCTTACTCACAGGCACAATACAGGTGCTGGTCATTTAGTTAGAATATCATCAAAAAGTTGATTTGTTTCTCTAATTCCGTTCAAAAAGTGAAACTTGTACATTATATTCATTCATTACACCCAGCCTGATATATTTCAAATGTTTATTTCTTTTAATTTTGATGATTATAACTGACAACTAAGGAAAATCCCAAATTCAGTATCTCAGAAAATTCGAAAATTGTGAAAAGGTTCAATATTGAAGAGACCTTGTGCCACTCTCTAATCAGCTAATTATCTCAAAACACCTGCAAAAGCCTTTAAATGGTCTCTCAGTCTAGTTCTACAGGCTACACAATCATGGGGAAGACTGCTGACTTGACAGTTGTCTAAAAGACGGCCATTGACCTCTTTCACAAGGAGGGCAAGACACCAAAGGAAATTGCAAAAGAGGCTAGCTGTTCACAGAGCTCTGTGTCTAAGCACATTAATAGAAAGGCGAAGAGAAGGAAAAGATGTGGTAGAAAAAAAGTGTACAAGCAATAGGGATAACCACACCCCGGAGAGGATTGTGAAACAAAACCCATTCAAAAATGTGGGGGAGATTCACAAAAAGTGAACTGCAGCTGGAGTCAGTGCTTCAAGATCCTCTACACACAGACGTATGCAAGACATGGGTTTCAGCTGTCACATTCCTTGTGTCAAGCCACTCTTGAAAAACAGACAACATCAAGTGTCTCAAGTGGTCTGAAGTTATGTTCTCTGATGAAAGCCAATTTTGCACTTTGGAAATCAGGGTCCCAGAGTCTGAAGGAAGAGAGGAGAGGCACACAATTCACGTTGCTTGAGTTCCAGTGTAAAGTTTCCACAGTCAGTGATGGTTTGGGGATGCCATGTCATCTGCTGGTGTTGGTCTACTGTGTTTTCTTGGCCAAGATTTAAAAATCCTTTCTTTGTATTGGTCTTAAGTAATATTCAAATTTTCTGAGATAATGAATTTGGGATTTTCCTTAGTTGTCAGTTATAATAATCCAAATTAAAAGAAATAAACATTTGAAATATATCAGTCTATGTGTCATGAATGAATATAATATACTTTACAAGTTTCACTTTTTGAATGGAATTAGGGAAATAAAGCAACTTTTTTATGATATTCTAATTTAATGACCAGCACCTGTACAATGTTTTAAAGGGGTCATTGGATGCCCATTTTTTCACAAGTTGGTATGATTCTTTAGGGTCTTTGTGTAAAGACTGTATCATACTTTGGTTAAAATTCCTCAATGTTTGTGTAAAACAACACCCTTTTTACCTCCTATGTTCACAGCATTTCGGTGAATATCTCTTTAAAGGTGTGTTCGACATCGGCTGTGGCTGGATGCATACGATCGGTGAGAGTAGGGTAGGGTGAGAGTAGAGAGTAAAAAAAGTTTGCAAACTGAGACGTGAAGTCGGACACTTTCTGCTTCCCGTGGTGACGCTTGCGCTGTGTTTGCAAACTTTATCACAGCTGAAGTTAAATAAATGCAATATTTCTCAAACACACAGATGTTTTAGATGACATTTTCATTCAATACTTGATGTACTGCTTAATAAAGCGTCTGTTTGGACAAGAATAAAGTACACAACATATAAACCTACACTATCAATGAAGTGCTGTCAACGGTTTTTATCAGTTTTAGTTTGATAAACATGACAATATAACAAGGTTTTAGAATAAACACGAAACACGTGATCGCTGTCATGCGGTGAATCCGGCCAATCGTGGATCAGCTGTGTTGTCATCAGAGCTTATGCATTCTCCTGCAGCCACCCTTGAGAATCTGCAGCGACTGCATCAGCCGGCTGCTCTCGAATCACTCTCGCGGTACTTCGTTGACATACATCACAGTTACTTGCCGTCAGCCCTACCTCAAGTCGGACAAAATTTCTAACCGGCATGCAGTGCTTCAAGTGAGCCCTGGCATATACATGTCTGAGTCCAACGTGCTAAAGATATGTTCTGTTAGACACGTCATAAACATAAGCAAACCGATCTATAACAATGCAATACTATTACATAAACAAAACGCTTTACTCACATAAGTGTGTTGCACCATTCCTCCTGTTGAATCAAGAAACAGCGTTGTTTTAATCTCAATATTTCTACAAATCCAGCGCTACCTGAGATTTGTTTACACACGATTCTGCAGTAAAATTAAGTGAACAACATGTCTTCTGTTTTCTGGGCCTGGTGTCTATAAAAGCTTTTCTTTGACTAACAAGGACGTTTTCAGCTCTGGACAGTGACAGAACTAAGACACTGAGGCAAGGATGAATCCCTAATAGCAATGATTTCAAATATTTGATTTATTGTATTTTTTTATTTATTAATATTTAAAATATATTTAAATACACACACTCATTAGCCACTTTATTAAGCACACCTGTTCAACTGCTTGTTAACGCAAATATCTAATCACATGGCAGCAACAAAATGTGTTTAAGTGACTTTGAGCATGGCGTGGTTGTTGGTGTCAGAAACAGCTGATCTACTGGGGTTTTTACACACAACCAACTGTAAGGTTTACAGAGAATGGTCCGATGGAAAAAAAAAAATCCAGTGAGTGGAAGTTCTGTGTGCAAAAATATCTTGCTGTGTAATTACAAATGTAACTACAGAAATTATTTACAGACGTAATTACATGCAGGTATTTTAAAAATGTAAGTACAATGTAAAAACATGTATGTACACATTAAGTGCATGTATCAAATTATTAATTAAAATGTTAGTACATAGTAGTTAAGGCCATCTAATATAAAGTGGGTCAAAAAAAAAAACCTGACTCCCAACATTTGACCAGCAGTGTATAAAATATATAAATAAATAAAAAATATATAGATCTGCCAGTCCATGGGGAAAAGATCCAGCTTCTAGCTAGTCGATCCCTACTGACATCTCAGTCTAGTGAGTGACAATGAAGGGATTATTTAGGCCTAATACATGTCTTTCCTTTTGCCATGTGACAGAAAAGGTGTCAGACTTCCATTCTCGGTCATGTCAAGAACAGCATGTCTTTAGCCTGCAAGACCCCTAGGACACCTACAAACTTGTCAGGAGATACTTGAGCTTGTGTGGCTACTCAGGTGAGGTCTAATGATTACACAGGAGAGAAAGAGCCAAAGGAAGGGCATAGACTGAGGAGGACCTCAGCATGTCCTGCGATACTGGCCTGTCCTGCTATTCCATCAGCTGTTACTGACTCAGTAATAGATAAGAAAGCGAATATGTAAAGAAAAGCTTTTTCCACAGACAAAAAAAACTCATGCTTAACCAGCACTCTCAGCAAAGGAGACCAATCAAGAGGGAGAGTATAATTTATTATCAAATTAGTACTACATTACCATAAATGACCTATATTTCATGTCATGTAGGCCAGAAGAATAAAGAAGGCTGCTGGTCGGGCTGCAATCCAAAACAGAAACTGTAATGGAGCCAGAGCTCTACAGATCAATTCTACTGGCAAAGCAAGTGTATTAGTTGTGGGATTTGAGGGGTTTTGTGAGAAAAAAAACTAATACTGCCAACAACAGAGATTTTGAAATAATGGGGCTGCTACCTAAATCCAGGGTCATGGGTCCACCTTGTCTTAGTGGATTATTCCATCCAGAAACAGGAATTCCTGAAATCATCAAAGCGATGTGGGACCAACAAACATCTATGCACAGGTGTATAACAATTGGCACAGGACTAGCAGCAGACTGATTTGTCACCCAATATTTTGACATTTTAAGAATTTAATAACTGTAGTCTAATCAGTCTTTGGCTGCTCTGACTTAAAATTCCCGAAAAGTGAAAAATATTTGTTTTATTTTCTATACATTTGGGTCAGTGGGGCCAGTGTTGTTTGGACCATAACATTCTTCAAAATATCTTTGTTCCAGATCTACAGAAGAGAGTTAGTCATGCAGGGTTTAAACAACATAAGGGTGACTAATTGATGGTAGAATCTTCCATTTTGAGGCCACTCAAATTATGGAAAATCAATGACACAAAACACTAAAATTGGACAATTATGTCTCTGTAATTCACAGGGTGAATGGATAAGGAGTGTTTAATGAGGAAGATGAAGAACCAAAGCAGTCTTAAGGTTTTAGGATCTAAACGCAGCTTTATTGGTCATAAAACATAAACAAGAACACATCATAGAAAAGACAGGAAAAAATTAAGAACTGCATGGTAACAATCTATCATGCACAACCAAAGTAAATCCAGTACATGTGCATTGTTAGAATACGACTTGCCCCTTAACGAAGGAAGAAACTGAGCTCACAAATCTCCATCAGTCACATTCTAAAGCCGTATGTGCTTACAGTTCTTATGAACCAGCAACAAAACCTGTTTACAAACTCCTGCAAATGCTACTATTGTATTGACTTTTTTGTGTTTTACCTCTGCTTCCAAATTCTCACTTGTCTCCTAGATTTATTTATCTTTTTCTATTCAGTGTTGCAGTGCCACTTTCAAAACATTCAAAATGCTTTCACATCAGCGATCACGTGACCATAACGCCCTTAAAACATGTAACCTCTGTAGTACAGTAGGCAATTAAACTTGCCAAACATACACAACCAAGTGTTGGTACACCTCCAAAGATGCTTAAATTCCACATAATACCTACACTGTAATCTGAGAACAGTAGAGACAAAAACTTTCTGTGTAATTTGGAACAATCAGAGGCTAACACATGCCTATAACCATGCGCAGATAATGAATGAAAACAGCAAAACCTTAATTGTGGAAATATTTCAGTAGACTCACTACAAATTTAATTAGCTTGTGTTGTTAGCTCACTGTTAGATCTTGCTTACTTTGCTACGAAGAAGTACAAAAGTAATTACTGGGTCATTTAAGGTGGTTTTTCAATTTTCCGAACAATCCAAAGGAACACTAGAGGGTGGCCTGAAATCAGTATGAATGTATGAAATACTGCCACCTGTTGTAAATTTACCTACGTTACAAATTGTACACTAAAATGATAGGGAATGCGGGCAAGCAAAGGCTTGCCAAGTTTCATCAAGACAAAAAAAATGGAACAATAAACTCATCGTGTCTGCTGCACCTGCCCAATATTGATTCTCTCTCTCTCTCTCTCTCTCTCTCTCTCTCTCTCTCTCTCTCTCTCTCTCTCTCTCTCTCTCTCTCTCTCTCTCTCTCTCTCTCTCTCTCTCTCTCTCTCTCTCTCTCTCTCTCTCTCTCACCTTTTCTCTGCTGCTGCCAACATCACTAATATCATTTCAAAGGATGATACATACAAATTTGACTCCTACAGTGGCAAGTGACTTATCAAAACTGACAGCATGTGGTTTATCAACAAATGGGAATTGGTAACAGTGCTCACGTACACACCTTGTAATTACTGGGTGGTGAATCTATCTCTTCAAATCCGTAATCCTTCTGAGGTCAGAGGAGATATCTAAAAAATGTTTGTTTGTGTGTGTGTGTGTGTGTGTGTGTGTGTGTGTGTGTGTGTGTGTGTGTGTGTGTGTGTGTGTGTGTGTGTGTGTGTGTGTGTGTGTAAGCTTGCACTCAGTTTTGACAGAGCAGGCAGATCAACACAGATTAATCTCTACCCTCTCCCAGCATACACCAGGAGGGTTTCCCTCTCCTCTTTGTTATTATTTTTTCCTTTCTTGAAAAGTGAAAGGTTAGACAACTGATTTTCCACAGTAGCATTCTGACATCAAAACACTCAATGTGAGTGTCTCACTGCATTAGACAAAATATATCTAAATACCATGCTTAGCTCTGTCTTCTTATTTTCATCCAGGCCATCTCAAAAGTCATGTGGTACTGTGTTGCTTATTTTGTCTTTCGTAATGTCTATATGGAGTTGTTACATTTGTATTCAAATGCATTGTATTTAACATTTCTATTATCATTTTAACTATATTAATGTATTTTTTTTCCCATATATTTTTTTCCCTCAGTAGGGCCAACATATGATTGCCACCTCTGCAATAAGTTCATTTGTAAAATTTCCTCACTACTAAATGTTCTATGGTCAACTAGTCAATAAAAAAGTGTGAAGCAATTGAGGCCATGCTTAATTTAAAGAACGGTTCAGCGCATACTGAGATGCACAGTGTGCAGAAGTCAACAACTTTCTGCAGAGTCATTAGCTACAGACCTCCAAACACTGTGTGGCCTTGAGATTAGCTCAATAACAGTGCATAGAGAGCTTCATGGAATGGGTTTCCATGGCTGAGCAACAGCATCCAAGGTTACATCATCAAGTGCAAAGCAAATTGTGAGATTCAGTGGTGTAAAGCACGCCACCGCTGAACTCTATAGCAGTGGAGACATGTTCTCTGGAGTGAAGAATCACACTACTCTGTCTGGCAATCCGATGGAAAAGTCTGGGTTTGGTAGTTGCCAAGAGAATGTTACTTGCCTGACTGCATTGTGTGAAGTGTAAAGTTTGGTGGAGGGGGGATTTTCAGAGTTGGGCTTGGCCCCTTAGTTTCAGTAAAAAAGGAACTCTTAATGCTTCAGCATAACAAGACATTTTGGTCATGTTCATGCCCCAACTTTGTGGGAACAGTTTTTGGGTAGGCCTATTTCAACATGACTGAGCACCAGTGCACAAAGCAAGATCCATAAAGACATGGATAAACATGACGGTTTGGTGTGGAGGAACTTGACTGGCCTGCACAGAGTCCTGACCCCAACCCGATGGAACACCTTTGGGATGAATTAGAGCGGAGACTGCGAGCAAAGCCAACATCAGTGCATGACCTCACAAATGCTTTTCTAAGAAGAATGGTAAACTTAAACCTAAACCCCAGAAGAGTTAAAGCTGTTATAGCTGCAAAGGGTGGGCCAACTCCATATTAACCTAAACAAATTAAGAATGGGATGTCATTAAAGTTGTGCATCTAAAGGCAGGAGTCCCAAAACTTCTGGCAACAGTCAGACTTTCCATTATTAATTGCACAAATGTAGTTAACAAAATACAAACTTTGCTACAAATCATCTACAGAAAGGAAAAAAGGTGAAATCGTGTAAGAAATATAAAGAAAAGGTGAAAGAGAAATGATGTAGGCAGTGCAACACATATCTCCATAATGACAGACACCACTGAGACTTTACTACCAATAACTCTTGCTTTATTCTTTTTCTCCTAGATTGCTTTATTCTCCATTTATCAGCCTCTACTAAACACATCAACAAATCAAACTTACCTTCCTCTGTGAGTGATGCTTTTGACAGAGCAGCACAGAGAACTAGCATATTATGTTAATCATTCAGTACACACATACAGCACTGGAGTTGAGAGAAATATGGCCCTGGGTGCACATGCCTTGAAGGTGTGTGACCAGGAATAATGAAATGAGAGAAGGCATTATAACCTTAAATTGATTGACTTGCACTGTATAGCGGAAAGTTCATGAAGGGCATGTTCAATATGATGCTAAGAGAAATGTTACAGTATGTGGGAAAGCTGTGTTGTAATGTAAGTCAATCATTTGAGTTCAGTACTGTACCTGTTTGGCGAGGTTGACCGCGTCTAAGGTCAGTCTGTCTCTGAGGTGAGAGTCCAGCTGGGCAGCAGGAGCTATCTCTACCACTTTCTGATGTCTCCTCTGGATAGAGCAATCCCTCTCATACAGATGAATTACGTTTCCATATTTATCACCTTTGAGTGAAAGAGAGAAGAATAAATATTGAGAGAGAGATAGAGAGTGATTCAAAGAGAAAGTTTTTAAGTTTGATCCTTAAATGGGTTACTCCCACATATCATGTATCTATGTCTGAACATCAATAGTGAATACAATATTTTCTTATTTTAAGTTAATATCTATAATTAAAATATTTGTTTTCTTTTATCACAATTAAGAAAACAAAGATATATATTAGTCAACAACTTTGGTTTGATTCTGGGCTGTAAACCAGCCCAGTTCCATCCAATAATTAGAAATAGCCAAACTGTCCTCTAAAGAAAAACCCTAAAATGATTCTTTATTCTCCATTTTACACCGCTCTGTTTGTTGTTAGGATGAAAAAATGTTTTAAAAGGAAATTTTTAAAGTTTGTAGCAGTATATAGCATTTGCCAATGTCAAAATTATAGAGAAGGCCAATCAAATCAAAATATGCCGGCCTTACGGTATACAGACGAGTGGATAGCAACACAATGCTTTAGTTTTAACGGTGAAAGACAATTTGAATTTGAAAACTACTACTCGATATGTGAAGCTTTTCTACTCAATGTTTTTATGAAATGTAGCTGTTTTCAATTGGAAATATGCTATCATTTACCTTACTCCTGTAAATCTCCTTTTGACATTTTAGACATACAAATAAGCGTGAATGTGTGCAAATTTTAAAATATTCTATAAAAAAATTAAAATATAAAGTTTAATTGATTATGTCATAATTAGACATATAATGCATTTAAACTGAATGTATTACTTTTTTATTCCCTAAAATCCCTTTTAATCCTTTAGTGTATTAATTGAATTAAATATATCAATACTCAATACTGATTGTATTCGTCTGAACAATCTGAAAGAAGAAAGTCAAATACACCTAGGATGGCTTGAGGTTGAGTAATTTATATTTTTGGGAGAACCACCCCTTTTACAACATAATCAACTCTTAGTAAATACTTTGAGCTTTGTTGATACGATCCTTTCATTTTAAGCTAATTCCTTTGTGTCTGAATATGTGTCTATTTGTCTGTTGGTATTACATTTACAGAGGAGGACAAGAAGACCGTCATAAAATCAGTTTATCTGAGAGTGAGAGAAAGGGAGAGAGAGAGAGAGCATGTGGTTGGTGTTCCCTGGACACACACAGAGCCATTCTCTGTTAACAAGCCCAATTCAATTCCAGCTGTATGTTATCGACTATGAGCTCTGTTCCAGACGAGCAAATCACGTCTAATGAGCCAAAATACTCAGCTATAATGGCTGAAATACACCAGAGAGAAGCTAATAGATCATAGTAAGCAAATATGTGCACACGGCCTAGGGACTTGCAAATTCTTGTATTATCCCTCTCGGTTTCATTTGTCAACAAGAACATACACAAACACAAAACACACACCTGGATTAATACCAGTAACTCACCAAGAATTTGTACTTCGATGTGTCGTGGTTTCTCGATGAACTTCTCAACAAACAGAGCGCCATTACCGAATGCCGCCAGCGCCTCTGAATAGGCTCTCTGATAGTTCTCCTCTAGCTCCTGCCAAGTCAAAGTTTGATAGCACAATAATTAAAAAAATACAATGAACAAAATAATTATTCTCATGCTGTTTAAAAATGTGGGGTCTGTAAGATGTTTGAATTCTTTGAAAGTCTCTTTTGCTCACCATGGCTGCATGCATTTGATTCAAAATATAGTAAAAAGAGTAATCCTGTAACATTTTAAATAACTGTTTTAAATTTTAATACATTTTAAGTTCTGGCGCAATATGGCTGCTGTTGCATCCTCCAAGTGGATGCAACAGCAAAATGTTGCATCCACAGAAAAATGTTGTACTGTCTTTTTCGGTTAATCCATGCAGAATAAAAGTATTAGTTATATTTAAGAAGAAATAGCCAAAACTTGTCGATATTTTACAAAATACAACATAATATAATTAAAGCCAGCCACAGTTTAAAATGAAATAATCCGAAGGGTGATTTAAAATGTGTGCGTGTCTGATAAACTGAAAGGAGATTTTGAATAGTAGGGAAGAAAATAGTAATGATTGCTATTCTTAATGGAACAGAGACCACACACCCCCGATGTCATTTGGTGAGCATGCTCGTGTTCATGAAAGATTGAGCTTGATATACTTTCATTTTTTTCTGTCAAGTAGTTGAAGACATGAACTGATGTGGCTTCAAAAAAACATGGTGCAAAATGTAAAAAAATAAAGAAATAAAAAATTCTTTACAAAGCCTGCCAACTTGTCAACACTTTTCACAAGTGACAATAAATATAGGGAATGTAACAGCAAATGGACTAGGTAGAGCTATTACTGTCATTGTGATATAGTATTACCCTAGAGTAGTAATTGTCACATGTGCATGTCCACATGTTAAGTGTAGTGCATTAATCGTTTATCATAGAGTAAAACAACTGAATGCAGTCGTAAAATAGGCAGTAGTCACTGACATAAAATAAACAATATATGCTGTACACACATTCAGAAAATGAAGCCCATTAACTGCCTTGATCGATGTGGTTTAGTGGGCTAGCCTTGAAACACATACCAGTTATCTGACTTAAGAGGAGCAGGGCACTACTGGTCATGGCAGGTTGGGGTTTTTTAATTGGGAAAAAGTGATACTGTGAATATAGCAAGAATGTTTTTGAGTTCTAGAATGAAAAAGTGATGTGTGCAATTTGGTCAACTTTAAATTACTTTTCCCTATTCTAGTAATTAGTAGAGGCGGCTATAAGTAATAAATCATTTTAAATGCTGTGGTGTTGTGGCACTATTCAGATGGCTCGCCTGCTATCATCACAGTGACATATGATGGTTTTCTGATTCTCTAATCATCTATTTTTTACGCCTTCGTGGGCCAGAAGCTTCACAGACCTTATAATCTCTGACCACCCTCATCCCACGTCCTCCTCCTCCATATGCAGCTTTAAAGATGATGGGAAAGTCATATGTTTTGGCAAACTCCTGAGCCTCTTGAAGAGATGAGATGGGAGCGTCTGTTCCGGGAACAACTGGAACACCTACACACACACACACACACACACACACATTTACTTAGCTATTTAAATGGGACAGTGACTTCTGCTGTTTTTATATACAGATAGTTATAAATAACAGAAAACTTTCTTTATTTTAGAGTTTTTGTTTGTTTTTTAAGTCAGATTTAGCTTACTTCTGGGTACAAATTTGTCCCCAAAATATGGTTAAGTAGGTATAAATAAAATCATAAACACACCATCTACAAGTGTTGTAGTCAAACCACCTAACCCAAGACCAAGTCAAGACCACGGGGTTTGAGACCAAGACAAGATCAAGATTAGAACATATTCGTGAAACAGCTCTCTTGTTCTTGTGATACTGCCTAAAGGTAGGGTAGGTAAGAATTATCTTAAACACTTTTGTACTTAAACTTTCTTTATATGTCAATACATAATTAAAATCTAAGTACTCTGAAAAAGAGAGAATAAAAATCTAGACTTTTAGTGACTCTTAGACTTTTAATCTGCAATAAACACCGCTCATTATTTTCGTCCGGGACGAAACAAGTGATTGGCTTGGGACTTGCGACTGTCACTCTCTCTCGCTACCATGGCTACCACCCCTTTTGCTACAGGATCTGCCCACATTCTTTTTTTACAACACCGGCAAAGATTGTTTATTCCAGCGCGTGTGCAGACAGGGTTGCCAAGTTTATACAACAAAACCTGCCAACTATTAGTCCAAAACAGGGGGGGTGGGGGGAGGTTGTTGCTTCAACCCGTGGACATGGGAAAACCTTGGCAACACAGTGTAGGCGAGTTCTGTTGACATTTGACAACTACGTTATGCGTCGCTGCGTTGCTCTGATTGGTTGTAGGTCTATCCAGTGTATATCTTTCCTGGTTCGGTTGAAACACGCCCCATAATCACAGCCCAATGGAGCAGTATCAGACTCATATTCTGACTAGAATTGAGTATGACCACGTCAGGCTAACCACACACAGGAATATTCATAAAATATTCCAAAAATAATGCACAGAATTCCTATGTGTGAATTATCGAGGCATTCTGTTTTCCATTGAATATTTAAGTTGTTTTGATTTTTGTCAAAATAATGTCATGTTCGTTGGGGTTGTTACTACTAGAAACAAGGTTATAACATGCTAACTGACAGCCTTGACAGTTATTCATGTAAACACAGCTGGTTATGTCTGAAGTGAACGTGAACAGATGGAGTAAAAAGGGATATGTGTCAAAAGACTGGATATGTGATTTATGCCTTGCAGTGTTAATGCAGTCATAGTGTCATAAACGAAAACTCTCTCTCTTAACATGAACAGAATTGTTTATTATGTGGTCCCAGCAGTTTGATTTAATTTGATTTGTTGAGTGATGAATTAAGTAATTTAGTTTTACAACACTGGATCTTTTTCTGCCTGTTCAATGCCTGTTCATTTTCCAACTAGGAGCACCATGTCCCCATTCTCAGTACGGAAGATAGGGCAGAATGGAATCATACCCCATCACTAGCCTAACCAAAAGTCCTTGAGTCTAGAAGATGTACCTTAACTTCCCTTCTGAGACTGCTGGTCAGAAACGGCTGTTATGGCTCTGTGAATGGATTAGTAGTGGGTATTTTTCAGTGACCCTTTCTGCCAGATACATTGTACACCAGTATATATGATTATATGATGACTTATGTCAGGTTTACACTAGACTTTGAGCATGCTAAAGGACTGGGGGGGGGGGGGGGGGGGGGACTAGCAACTGTCGAAATGTCTAATTGAGGAAGGAGGACTCTCTGAGAAAATAAAGGAAATTAACATCTGACCTCACTCATGCATTTAGCTTCCCAATCCGAGACAACTTCACACTGAGTGAATCATCTAAGAATGACTTTAATTTACATCCCTTTCCTTTCATTGCCTCTCTCTTCCATCCCTCCTACAGAATTCACTCAATAATCTATATGGTTTAATGTGAATTCTCATTATGCAGTATTATACATGTTTGATATTGTTTGAAATGTCGGTAACACTTTACGGTAAGGGTACATGAAGTATAAGTATAACATATCATGTGAACATGTGTAACCAATAGTAGATCTTTGTGTCTGTGTCTCTGGGCATGCTCAAAGTCTAGCGTGACTGCGGCTTTAGTGAGTGATTGATTCATTCTTTTAACAATTTTGTTCAAAGCACTCGTATAGGAAAGAAACAACTGTATTTGTAAAGTGATTCATTGAATCATCCACTCAAACGATTTGTTTAAAAACATGCAATTAATTTAGCTATCTTTTTTTGGGTTGACTGAAATAGCTGACAATATTGTGTCTTAAAGTGTAAGATATTAAAATAGTTAATTCTATATTAATTATACAGACAAATGTTAAATATGAAAATAATATCCAGGTTAAATAACAACATTAATAAATATTAACTTATTGTTTGATTTATTCAAAAGTGCCATTAGTTTTTAATCTATCAACTGCAACACTTTTGCAACACAACTGCGATTCCATCTTTCAAACTTTAGTTAGTGTGTAATGTTGCTGTTAGAGCATAAATAATACCTGTAAAATTATAAAGCTCAAAGTTCAATGCCATGTGAGATAATTTATGAGGAAACAAAAGTTCCCTTTCAAAGCCTACAGCGAACGGCCGGTTTGGACTACAGCAAGAAGTGCAGGGATGTAATGACGTCACTAGAACCGTTTGTTGACTAACCCTCCGCCCACAAGAATACGCAAAATAGGGGGCGTGATCTTGTTGCTCTCCCACGTGGAGAAGAGCGCGCATTCAGCGCTTTCATCTCCCCGTTATGGTAAGAGGCAGGACCTTCCCGGGCAAAGTGCGCTAAGCTGCTGTCCAATCACAACACGGGAAGCGCTGGCCCAATCAAACTCGTTACGTGTTTCTGAAGGAGGGACTTCATAGAACAAGGAAATCATCAGGCGTTTTTAGGACAGAGGACACAGCGCTGTACAGATAAATTGTGTGAAAAATACTGTTTTTTTTACACACGAAACATGAACTCATGTTATATGGCACACTGTAAACATAACCAAAGCTACGAAAACACGCGAAGAACGGGACCTTTAAATAATAATATAATTCCATTATTATAAAGCAAGCTATGAGGGTCATCGCTAGGGTTTCCAGGGGTACAATGGTGCTAGCATTACACATTATATTGTCATTTTCTGCTCGTCCCGCATTTTACAACAACACAACCTTTTTTCTCCAGTGACTTTCAGCATGTTTCCTGAAATGTTTGACATTTACATCTTAAGTGGTGTAACAAAGTCACATCATTTGTAAAAAAAAATAAAAAAATGCATTTCATGTGATTTTTTGCCATTCACATTTAATCTGACTGGATTTCAATCAGAGATGCACACAAATTTGGATTTGGAGCCTACTCATAGCCTTTGAGAGCAAGTTAGCATATGATTTTCACTGGAATCAGTTTATCATCATTAATGTTAGAAAATTCTGCAAGAGTTAGAGCTACAGAAAAACAAGTTTAAGTCACCTGTGAATGGTTTTCAAATTTCATCTGGAATTTATGGCAGTTATTACATCCGTAGGCTGCACAATGCTGTGGCATTTTCAATGAAAATTTGTTAGATAAACAGAGTCATGTTGACTGTTCCAAGATGCTGGACGCATTGACGCGTCTTAGAGCAGCGAATGTGATATCTAAGTATACAGTACATATGCTGTTTACCCCCCGCCTCCTTGTAGAAAGTGACGTCAGGGGTAGAGTTTATCAGGTACCTGCTTGTTTGGCCAGGGCACGGGCTTCCACTTTATCCCCCATCTGGCGCACAACCTCTGGGGAAGGTCCAATGAATCTCACCCCGGCTTCAGCACAGGCTTGGGCAAAGTCTGCGCGCTCTGATAAAAAGCCATAACCAGGGTGGATCGCGTCCACATTATTTTCCTGAGAGGGAAAGAAGCATAGGCAGGGAAATACACAGACGATGAGAAATAGAAAGACAGAGACTGAAATGAAAGCAGAATGAAAAAACATTAGCCAGGGATGTGTATGTGGCACAGGAGTCAGGCCTAATTATTCTGATGCTAGAAAATACTAATTTCATTAAAATCCCAATCAGAGAGAATTTGAAAGGCCCCTCTCTCTCTCTGTTGGCTGACTGTGTGCAACATGGTAATTGCATTGGAGAAAGACTAATTATTCTGAGGCCGTCTGCTGAGGTTAGAGACGATGATGTTGGCTGCTTGTTTGGTTTTAATATGGTGTGGTGTTGTGCGTGTGTACTGCTTTGTGTTTATGCATTATTAGTGTATTGTTGTGGTGGCTAAGCTGCTGGTTTGAGAGATGAGCTGCCTGTGGCATAATGAGAGAGTTCGCCAAAGGATCTGAATCTGGCTGGCATCTCTGACACTGTTCCAAAAAACAGGAACGGATCTGTTTGAGAACTATATAGCTAGTGAAGTGCTCATGTGAATACTAAGCACTGGAAGGCATGCATTTATGGCACATTCCAAACAGGCCTTCATTCAGAGAGTGACAGAGGAGGTGAATCACACACAATCTGACGGATAGATATATAACTGTCTAACCTTAGCCACTTTGATTATGTCAGGGATATGGAGATAGGCTGCAACCGGGGACAGGCCTCTGCCGATGAGGTAAGCCTCATCCGCCTTCTGTCTATGCATCTGCCCCGTGTCCTGCTCTGAATATACAGCCACTGTCCGGATACCGAGCTCTGTGCATGCCCGAAACACTCGGATGGCTATTTCACCTGAAGAGAGAAAGAAAAACAATTGTAAAACAAGAGATTTTGTTTATTTGATTTTAAATGTAATTCAATTTGTGAAATGTAAACAGTGGTTAGTGGGTAGTAGTGGTGTTTCACCTGAAAATGAACCCAGTCTCTGTCAGTAAATCAAAGGACAAAACAACAACAAACAGCTCCATGAAATTAGTTCATGCACTATATTAGAGGGTTTTAAATTGTGACCATAAAATAATGCAATTGAATATAATGGGTGTGTGATATGGTGTACTAATTATATTGTAACTGTTTTAACAATGTAAAGCTGACATCTTTGCTAAAAAGTGCAATTTATGGAGGCAAAATGCCCCATGAGTTTTTGACTATATTTTTATTATGGTGCGATCAAGTCACGTAGGAAAGATCGTATTTAGGACAAATAAATGACTTCAGTTCATGAGACGACACTTTCCGCCGATTGGTCAAGCAAATCTGACCATGTGATGTCATCATTCCTGCCCCAGGGCTTGTTCAACAAAATGTAGTCCTTTATCTTTAAACTGTACATAAATTGGTCCTAAAATGGTATTTCTTCTGTGCAACTTAACGCGTTTCACAGAAAAATGTATACCTGAAATATGAAATATTAATCAGCATCCAGCCTATTTTGTTTAGCTGTGACCAATCTTCAGTCAAGTGTGTAAATACGCAGCAGTCAATGAATTATGAATAATTTACTGTCATTGTAATAACATGTAATCATGAAATCCATAACAATCAAACTGTAGATTTTATTAAATTTTAAAATACTATCAAACTAACTACTAAGTACATATTTTATTATCCTTACTCACCACTCAACTCAATATGTATTTGGAGTATTGCACTGAGAAAACCTCTTATGAGGTCATGCATTAGTATGCGCGTTTGACAAGCAGGTGAATAAATAATAGCATAAGGATGAGTAAATAAATGACAAGAGGACATAATAATAAGTACATCATTTTTATATTACGCTGAAACTTAATTTAAAATGCAGCACTCTTGGGCCTGTGTGTATTTAGAGTTTCAGAGCACTAATCCAGGGATCAGACTCTCACTTTCACTTTTTTTCAGTGTTTGCAAAATATTTAATCTCAGGATTACCTCTGTTTGCCACCATGACCTTTTTGATTGGTCGATACTCTAGGCTTTGGGGAGACAAGTGGGTAGAGCGACAAAACAAACCCACTCTCCTAAAGAGCAGGATGCCCATCTTCCCCCTGGACCCTCCCAAATGCAGGAGCATCCTAGAGAAATACAAAGAGAAAAGACAGAGATGAACACATTGCACTGGTTCTAATTATCCATATCATCCTCCTGGGTGCCACTATCTACAAACGAGGACATTTATATTTTAGTGAATTTCTCTGACACCATGCATGTCACAGTTCTAGGTCTGGATGTCCTGTGAAGAGCACATTCAGGGCCATTCGTTTTGAGGTTTCACCAAGACAACAACAACAACAACAACAACTCATTGGGCTTTAAAAATGACTGAATTATCACTCAAATGTAGCACTCTTATGGAAATATGATAATATTTTGTGTTTTATAGTTATCATTTAAATCTGACTCACTTTCAAATTGTTTGTTATTAATTTAATATTTCAGGAAAATGTTAGGGGGTTTCTAATAAAAATATGACGTTCGGCTTAAGCAGGGCATTGGTTTCATACATGTCCACTCTACAGGACGTGTTTATAAGGCATTTTAGGAGACACAACAAGAGGTAGAGAAATTACACATCAATATTCCTATAAAATATTAGAGATTATTATGAAAATGTTGCCAACTATTACTCCCATTATTACAGTTTTTTTCCATTACATGTTGCTTCAAGAACACATTAATATGCAAATAAGATCCAGTGTATAGATACATTGCATTGACTGGGAAAACTGACGTATTTTAACCAAATATTGTATAAAGTAAAATGGTATATCAATTAATTACATTATATCTTTCATAACTTAGTTGAGAATCATCTTCAACTAAGTTTGCTAAAAAAATCCTGAAACCTAAAAACTGATTGGTGAATGAAAAAATAGAAAACAGAGTCACGAGGTGTCCACTTACTAGGACATAGCATAAATTTAATAAAATATAATACTTCCAAAATTATTATTATAAATTGTCCATTTATTTCTTATGCTCTAAACAATGTAATGTCAGGAAAAAAAGATCAATTCGTGTCAAAACGCAGACAGTGGTGGCGTAACCATTAAATAATCTCAAAGAACTACACACTTCAGAATAGGCTCCTTATCTCTTACGGTCTCCACCAAACCAATAGTCCAGTTAGGACTTTTTGAGCCATTATGTGTTTCAAAACTCTTTTGTTTTCCACTGGTTATATATGCAAATCCTATTCATCCAACCTACTTTATTGTTTTGAATCTGCTGTAGTGAGGGACTGCTGCCATCTTGTGGTTGTTGTAAAATAAACAGTTATCTTCCAAAGCTGCTTGCAACTTTACATACTGTCTCATTTTTATAAACGAAGACAAAGTTTTTGTATTTAATAAATAGGTCTGTCATATTGAAAACATTCTATTTTTTCTCTACATTTACCCCCTTTATATTGCATTGAACCAAAAAAATGCACATGATCAAAATTGGGTCAGTTTACCTTGGCAAAGTCGGCAGTTAATTTTTATCCTTACTCACAGCCTGTGAGGATGTTGGTTTATGCATGTGCTCTCAGAGTAGGTCTGTGTTTCAGCATAACATCAGTGTATGTTGATAATGTATGTGTTGGACTGGGTATCTGAATTCATCATAATGCTTTGAATGAAAATTGGACACAAAACATTAAAATGATCTCATCTCACAGCCACCCTCAATATAGTGCATCACTATACACAGTCCCTGCATGATCTGCCATAGACATAAACAGAGAGAAGTAGCTCCAGCTGCAATGGTCTTCCGCAAGACGCATGCAGTTCTGTTTATTAACCACTAGACTAGAGTGCAAAAAGGTACGGACTGCAGCTTTAATTTCAACATTTACTAATACATTATTAAAATCTTCTTAACATTAGTTAATGCACCGTGAACTAATATGAACAAACTATGAACAGCTGTGTTTTTATTAACTAATATTAAAGGGTTCATTCACCCCAAAATGAAATTGATGTCATTAATGACTCACCCTAATGTCGCTCCACACCCGTAAGACCTTCGTTCATCATCGGAACACAGTTTAAGATATTTTATATTTTAGTCCCAGAGCATCACTTTACTGTCCATGTCCAGAAAGCTAATAAAAACATCATCAAAGTAGTCCATATGTGACATCAGTTGGTTGATTAGAGTCTCTTGAAGCATCGAAAATACATTTTGGTCCAAAAATATCAAAAACTACGATTTTATTCAGCATTGTCTTCTCCTCCATGTGCCTCCAAAAAGAATCAAACGGTTAATGAATCAGTGAATCGATCAATGATTCGGGTCGCCAATGTCACGTGATTTCAGCAGTTTGGCGCTTCAGAACTGCTGAAATCACGTGACAGTGGCTCACAAGTAGACTATATTCGGTCCCGCAGCTGCGTTCAGTCGTGTCACGCAGGGCTCCAGAGTGTAGGTGAATATATACCAGTGTCTGTGCATATTAAATACTATTTAAATATTACTCTTCCATGTTTTGCCTCTCTGTGTGAATGACGGGAGCACGTGCGCGCGCGTCACACGCTCGCTGTCTTTTTAGCCTTTTAATGTGTTCGTACTTTAGCCGACCGGATACGGCGAATGTTTAATCAGTCAGCAAGCTCTGCTTCACCTTCGTTGCTCTGGTTGGTGTAGCGCTATCCTATCGCGTCCAGAGGGAGTTTGAAAGACAACCGTTTATCCCGCCCCTCTGATTGAGCCCTGTCTATGGTGAGTTTCCAGACCAAACTTCTTGATGTGGGTCTGGCTTGTCAGGCTAGCCGTGTCCCTGAGGAACACACGAGAATTTACTGTTTCATACCGTCATATCGTGAACACAGACACTCAGACAGCAACCCGTCAAAATAAAAGATTTGATTTAAACGTGAATAAATTGACAGAATATATTAGGTTTTTAATTGTCACTGTTGCCAATTTTAACACATTTGTGTGTTGTACCATTTGTCAAGCAATACAAATTATTGTTTTAAAAGTCTAAACATGCATTCTTCATTTGTTCTTTCATGATTGTCTAGTTTCACAGTATAGGCTAATGCACAGGAGAAATTTTAAGAACAACCCAGCAAGAATAAACCAGAATAGCAAATTTGACTACATTTGGGGTTCTCAACAGCCCAGCCTGCTGGGTTAAAATGCCACTAGGTTAATTTAACCCAGCATGTTTTCTGTCCAATATTTACCCAGCGCTGGGTTGCCAATTGGGTAGTTTTTAACCCAGCCATTTTAAGAGTGCAAGCGCAACTCGGCCGTCATTATGTTAAGCCCCGCCCACCGACTCTATGCACGATGTGATTGGCCCGGCCAGTGTTTGGCGTTTACAGCTCAGAAGTGTATTGAGAGTTGCTAGACGACACTCGCGGCAGATTAGATTTGTTGCCACTAGGGTGCATCTAGATTTCCAGACTAATACTGCGTTCACGCTGCACGCGAATGACGCGATTCGCGCAGGTGATTTACATGTTAAGTCAATGCAGAGATCCGAAAAGGCATTCTGCGGTGCGATTCGCGCGTATGAGAAGAGGCGACTGCCGCGATTCACGGCAATGACGCGGCAAGGATCACGCAAATTGATTTTGAACGCGTGATTCGTGCGAAACACGTGAAACGCTCAAGTTGAAAAATCTGAACGTTGCCGAATATTCGCGCTGCGTTAACCAATGAGGAGCCTGCTTATTGCTGTCACATGGTGAAGTGAGGGATGGGAAACCCTGAGTCCAGAGTAATTTTAAAACACTACTATTATTAATGTGTCAAAATGTAGTTTGAATAGTTTTTCAGGCGAGAATGTAGTTGTTTAAAGCTCAAATATGTAGTTTATTTATTAAGAGAGCGCCTATTTGAAAATTTGATCTGGTGTTTTCGGAGATGTGAGACCCAGGTAATCAGCGGTGCCCAGTGGTCATCAACCCCGGCGAGAGCAGCTTTAACTCGGCTAGTCCTTCGGCCGACTGCCGCTGCCTGGCAGAAGCCCCTCCCATGACGCGAATTTGCGTCTGTTGTGTAGTGAATGTCACACGCAAATGAAGCGAATTTCACGCGCGAATGGTGCAAATGGATTAAAATTGGAAAATGGAGTCCAACTTCGTGCAAATAGAGCGATTATTCGTGTTATTCGTGTGCGGTGTGAACGCAGCATAAGGAAAGACATCAATTGGACAGAACTACAACAAAACAAAGCAACGGAGCAGCGCATAAAGTAGATGTCAAATGTCAACAGAACTCAACTGTGTGTACTGTGTTGCCAAATGCCCTTGATGACGTCAATGGATTACTTTACAGTTTATCATCTGTCCTTTATTGTCTAAAGCCCGCCCTGATAATTTTTATTGGTCCGAACAGTTTTTGTTTGGGCATAATTACTCCTCTATGGATCAAGTCCAGACCGAACTGCCCGAGCTCAAATGTTGTGGGCGGGGCTGAGTTCGGCTGGCATACAGGCTGACATTTTGCACCTTTAATAGGAAAATAATGCAACAAAATAGTATTCGGCTATACAGTCGCTCTGGAGAAACCGGTGATGTCATCCAGCTAATTTTTAATTATCATATAGCGACAATGTGGGCAGATAATTAAATTAATTTAGTAATTTATTTCAGTAATTCAGTAATTTAGTTGATATAAAATAATTTAGTTTAGTAATTCAATTAATTTGGATATTTTATTTGAAAATGTAGTGTCATAAAACTGAGCAAGGCAACAGAAAAATTAAGAGTAAAGGTGCAGAGTGATAATTTACTGAGGGTCATCAGAAGTTAAAATGTGTCATCTATACCTGTTTATGCATATTTATACATCTCTGATTGGTCTAAGACAACTGTTCCAATGTGCCTGTGCTAATGTATTTAGGATGTGTACAGGTGGGAAGCAAACTATGAATTACACCCAGGTTTGCTAACACTTCTCACTATTTTACTCTATTCCTGTCTATGTCTCACCTACACCAACTCAGATGGCAGACATAATTTTGAAACTCATTTTTGTATTCACCCACTTGTGTATTCAGTGCGATCACACTGACTTTTAAACAGTATTGCATTGCATATTTACAAGTTGGCATTTTATTTGTTTGGCTCCAAGTACTAATTACATATGTAGGCTATGTTGATATTTTAAGGTTTGCATAGAAACTCAACTAGATGTCCAAGGGGGAAAAATTGGACTTGTACTTGTATTTCCAATGTTTGCCAAGTTGCCGCTGTGCTGTTATATGACTGCTAAAGTGTTCTAAGGGATTTCTATGCAGTTGCAAGGCCTACTTGCAATAAAATTAATGATGCAAACCCTAGAAAATATCAGTACATACATATTGATAAGTGAAGTCCAAAGATATATGTTTGCAAGTAAATAGTCCAATTGGGTTTTTTCTAGGTTAAAGGTCACATGTCAAAGACGGCAGTGGTTGGCTAAGGGATTCAGTAGGTTTGTAGCTTATAAACCAAACAAACTTTGAACAAGAGTTAGTGGGCCATTAGGTGCCCCTTCATCAAGACTCCTGTGTCAATATGAACTTTGATCGTGTGGGAAAATCCATTGAATAATTTATTTTTTTATTTTTTTACATTAGTGACGCCATTTGTGACACCAAGTGCAGCAAGATTTTACTCTTTAAAATAAAGCTTATTTGTTGGCATCTATGGTTCCACAAAGAACAGTTAACATCTAAGGGACCTGTCCATACTACAAAAGGTTTTGGTTACACTTTATGTTTAAGACAGTGTATGTAAGATGTAAGATTGTGTATGTAACACAATCATTTGATTATACTCCAGGGTTTCTTCTGATACAAAGCTATGCTAATCGCTGAAGAAACCCTTTAAGGTTTACTTGTCGCAGTGTAATTATACCTAAGAGTACTGTTAAATTAGTCATACATGTACTAACTAAAGTGTTCAGGGTTCATAATTCATGTTAGGTTTGTTGATCATAATTGTGCATAATTTATAGTTTTTACTATTGTAATTGCATGTAACGTATAACAAGGAAATAGTGAAATAAAGTGTTACCCAAGGTTTTTTATAGTAATAAAAAGTTATTTAGATTTTCTTCACACTACAAAATTGTTCCAAAAATTGAATCTTGGAACCTTTATTTTTAAGAGTGTTGATATATTAGCTATATTTGGGATTGTTCACCCAAAAATTATAGTATGTATGATATTCCTCTTTCAGACGAATACAAAGCCCCGTTTCCACCAAAATTACCCGGAACAATTTGTACCAGGAACTTTTTTACAGGAACTTTTCTCCCCCCCCCCCAGACCTGCAGCTGTCTGCGTTTCGACCGCGATAAAGTTCCGAGAAGATTAGGCAAATTAGTCCGGTGATGTAGGACTGCGCGCGACTGCTCCTCCAAATCAGTGAAGGACAGTAATCATTTTTAAGTGTACCGATTGAAAGATTTAGTGGACTATTTACATGAGACGTTATCTAAACCGATCTGGTGTTTACATGTGATGACTTTCAATCGCAATCATTTTGTCACATGCAGTTTGTCTGCCGCATCAAAAATGTCAACGCTGTTTTCTCCAGCAGCTGGAATGTGTTAACTGTAGCCATAGCAACTCTTAACGGCCACCAGGACTAATACAGTATTATTTATAGCTATTTTTTGTAAAGTGTAATAATCATCTCAGAAAAAAAAATCTTCTGTCAGGCGCAGTTAAAGTAAAAACTGCCCGGGGCAATATACGCTGTGTCATTACTCCAACATTATCTTCATAACTTATGAAATAAAAAGTTTACCCCTCAGAAAAATGTACTTTCCTCTCTTGTCAACATGAGCGCGGCGCGCGCCGTCACGTCATGTAAGGACACACACTTAAAAGTAATCGGTCAGGTCGTTCACATGGTGAAATTTTTTTTATAACGAGTATGGAAGAGATTCAAGCTGTGCCGCTTTTGCTGGTTATGTATAGGTTTACGAGGTAATTAACAACGACAGAAAAGAGCACTAATATGCAGATTCAGCAGCATGCAGCATATTCAGAAAGCTTGTAAAGCTAGATTTAAAATGAAAATGTATATTATTATCAGCTATTACGGACATTGAACGTGAGATGGCTGAGACGACCGCGCGCCACCAGACAGAGAGCAAGACTGATATTTACTGAACGCAGAACGAACCTCGCAAAAGACTTTTAAAAATGCCGGTTGAACTAAAATGCTGCGTGAGCTCAACCAATCAGCATGTTCAGCGCCCAAGTCCCGCCCTCGAAAGTTCCTGAACTTTGAAAAAGTACTACCTCGCGAGCAGGGCCGTTTGGAGGGGGAAATATTTACCCGGAACTTCATTTAGACCCTGGTTCCTGCAGTCTAAACACACGAAGTACCACCCAAAGTTCCTAGTTCCTGGGTAAAGTTCCTGTGGTGGAAACGGGGCTCAAAACATAAAAAAAATGTCCTTGCTAATCCAAGCATTATAATGGTAGTGAATGGCAGCCCAAAATTAAGCTCAAAACAGTGCATCCATCCATTATAAAAGTAATCCACATGACTCAGGGGTTTAATAAAGGCCTTCTAGAATGAATGGATGGGTTTTAAATATCCATGTTTAAAACGTTATAAAGTAAAATATCTAACTTTCCAAAAACCGCCTTCCGTATTCAACTTACACAGAATGTGTACTGCCTCTCGTGGCTCAAAACGCTCTAATCATACGTTGCACCAGTTACGTTTTTTTTTTAAGTTGAATACGGAAGGTGTAAATACTTTATAATGTATGTATTTTTCTTGCACAAACCAATCAATTCGCTTCAAAAGGCCTTTATTAACCCCTCGGACCCGTTTGGAATATATAATGGATAGATATTTTTTGAGCTTAGCTGCCATTCACTGCCATTATAATTCTTGAACATTTTTTTTTTATATAACTCCAATTGTATTTGGGTGAACTATACCTTCCAATTGTCCTTCTTTACTCTTTTGGAAAGGAATAATATGTATTTTTTTTCATAATTCAGATCGCTGTGGCACACCTATGAACCACCGATGGCTTTGCAAGGGGAAATTACAAGGCAGTCTGTTGGTGCCTTCCAAAATTGCTCAGTTAGCGTTAAATTACTCTGAACGCTGCCCTAAAAGGCCAGGCTGAGTAAAATCAACATGCTCAACCACCTCCATACACAATCTAAATAGAGCCATACATCAGCAAAGCTTTTTTGGGCCCTTTTGTTGCTCTCTTTTCAGTCTATTTCTTCACCTCTCCTTCCACCTGAATAACACTTCCTTCTCTGTTTGTCCATTAGAGCTCTGGTAGATAGACGCTCTTTGTCTTTACATTCTAAGCAGTGCAAATGTTCTGCCATTAGGGCAGATGAGACCAGCTCAAGCAATACAAACACAAATGCACAAATTTATGAATTTAAAAATCTGAGCTAATGTCAACCTCCAAAGTCAATATAGACATGGTTAAACGGAAACTGAAAACACACATCTATAAATAAATAATAATAAACACAATATATAAAAAACATTAAAGGTGCATCCTTATTTGTGTATATTTAATCATTATTCTATGATGTTTTGTAGTATATATGTACTATGTAATAGTGTGGGGAGTCTGTTCACATTGAAAATTCCAAATAGAAAAAGTAGTTTTAAATACCCAGATGATGCACCTTATTAACCAGAAAAGGTTAGTTCACTGAAAAATTGATGTCATTAATGACTCACCCTAATGTCAATCCACACCCATAAGACCTCCATTCATATTCAGAACACAGTTTAAGATATTTTATATTTAGTCCGAGAGCGTATGAAAGTGTATGCACACTATACTGTCCATGTCCAAAAGGGAATAAAAACATCATCAAACTAGTCCATATGTGACATCAGTTAATTAGAATCTCTTAAGGTATCGAAAATACATTTTGGTCCAAAAATATGAAAAACTACGACTTTATTCAGTATTGTCTTCTCTTCCTTGTTTGTGTTCAATCGGTCAAGAATCAGCGGATTGATTCATGATTCAGATTGCGAGTGTCACGTGATTTCAGCAGTTTGACATGCGATCCCAATCATGAATCAACTCGCTGATTCACAACCGTTTGAATCTTTATTTGAGGATTGAACACAAGCAAGGAGACAATGTTGAATGAAGTCGTAGTTTTTTTTTTTTTGACCAAATTTTTTTTTTTGATGCTTCAAGAGATTCTAATTAACCAACTGATGTCACATATGGACTACTTTGATGATGTTTTTATTACCTTTCTGGACATGGAAAGTATAGTGTGCATACACTTCCATACGCACTAAATATAAAATATCTTAAACTGTGTTCTGAAGATGAATGGAGGTCTTACGGGTGTGGAACGACATTAGGGTGAGTCATTAATGACCAATTTCATTTTTGGGTGAACTAACTTTGAGTTTGGAATGTTGGACACTTCATGCACTCGACAGTAGCGGAGGGGAAGGGGCTATCAGACTTTGATGATGAATGACAAAATAACCATATAAAATTCATACTCTACACAGCTGAGTACATACATACATACATACATACATACATGCATACATACATTTTATATATATATATATATATATATATATATATATATATATATATATATATATATATATATATATATATATATATAGTTTATAAGTGCATAGTAGTGTAAAGTGTGTAATTAACGCAGCTTAGGAGTTCATGCTTACTAATCTTTGGAAATATTTAAGGAAAGTACTTTACTTCTGTTGACTCTAAATGTTCTTGTTTAGTTTTGTTTTGTTTATCTTGATGTATTGTTTTATCTTGATTCATTTAACTTGATTCATTAAACACACAATGCAGAGCCTCCAGATACTGTGAGTGACTCTTTGAGGATGTGTAGTACGTGAGCACTGTTATCTCCTTGTCAAGTACAAACTATCCCATCTTCTTTTGATGAGCTTTAAGTGGACAGTGTTCAAAGTTGGTGGTCTTCTTCTTTGTTTGTTTGTCTGTGGTGTTTTGTAATCATTTAAATATTAGACAACACCAGACTGAACTCTGTACAGTGTATTTTATCCTCTCTGGAGTTGAATGAACAAAATAAAATTGATCTGCTTAGTTGCTCGACCGTTCCTTGTCAAGAAGATATACGCGATCAGATATACTATCAGACAAGTGGCATCTTGTTTTGATTGTCCAATGAGTGTGATCACTAAGTTGCAAGAAGTTTCTTAAAGTTGCAAGAACAACTGATCTAGTTTGCACAGTTCCATGACCAAAGGTCACACAGTCCTTGAGTAAAACAAAAAAATGCATTGTTAATATGCCAGTGTACACATGTTCCACTGTCTTCCTATGACTCACTGAAAAAATCATGCATACACTTAAAAAAAATGTTGCAAAATATTAAAATTAAATGTATATTCAACTGATGTATTTGCTGTTGACAAATGCATGCCTTCAGGTCGAAACGTTGCACATTTTAATAAACTGATTTTTTAAATGCAGTGGCAGTGTGCCGACTTTTGTTTACTCTGCATTAAACTGATAAGCCAACACATATTTTTATGTTGTGGACAATAACCAATAAATGGCTGATATTTTTAAATTTATATAAGATTTTGCATAAATAAATGAAAATTAAAATACTGCATAAATCACAATGTTACTGTATAAAACAAATTTTCTTTAGATATTAGATTTAAACTGTTTTAATTTGTGTGTGTGTGTTGCATGATGGTAAAGTTAATCTAAACATAAATAGAGGTAAAATTAAATAGTCAGTATATACATATTCAATATCAGCAAATAACTGATTATGTACTTATATATATAAAATAGTATAAAAAATTGCATTTGGGTTGAAACATATGACCAAATCCCCATGATTGAATATTCAGTGACACACACAAATTAACCTGACACAGAATACACTTATATTCAGGAAATGTTCTGAACACATAATCAGTCACATCATAATAGTGACATATAGTCGTAGTTGCATCACGACGTGCACATGATCTCTGAATACAAACACAGCTTAAAACAAAGTTTGCAGTCGGAGGGGTTTCTCTGTAACGCGAACCTGAAAATTCCCTAATTAATTTTCCCTCAAAACACTAAATACTCCATACAGACCATACACAGCTCTACTCACTTGTCCAGCAAGGTCCGGATTCAGGCCAAAATCAGAGTAGGTGTCAGATGTAAACAAATGAATGGGCCAGAAAGTTCTGCCGCAGTCCTTTGGTACAATGAGCAGATCCAGAAAACGTTGGAGTGTGTGGCAGTGTTGACATACACCCGGGCGAATACACTATCATGCACACAGATAGAAAGGCTCTTCTGTCACACTGGCTGTGAGTCTCTGAGGCCTGATCCTTTTAATCTGTCTCTGTCTATCTCACTCTCACTTTTGACCTGTCTATCTCTCTCACTAGATGCAGGTTTTGATCCTCTGATGCTTACGTAATACTTACACACCCCCGTGCACATGGGCCAACCACAGACACTCGTGTCTCCCACCAGAAAAGAGCGGCTGGATTTAAAGACATGATGGCGAGCGAGGGAGGAATTGAGGAGGGGGAGTGGGAAGAGAGATATGATGATGAAAAGGTTTTTTCTGAGTGTTGCATAATCCATGTGCATTGTGAGATAGTGAGAGAAAGGTAAACAAACACAGGAGAAAATGTGTTTATGATGATTTACAAACAGAGATGTTTTAGTTAGTTTTTAACATGAAGTAATAATTAACTGCACTTCTAAAATGTTTTAATCTTTGTTCATTTCAACATGCAGGCTACTAATACATTATTTAAAGCAACATTTTATTTTGTTAACATTATTAATGTTCTGTTGAGTAATATAAACAAGAAATGAACATCTATTTTTAGTAAAATGTTATAGTAATGTGTTGCTCATTGTTAGTTCATGTTAGTTAATAATATATATTTCTTATAAAATTTGGATTATTTAAACAAAATCCTGTCATCCACCCATCTCCTCCCTGTCTCTTTCATCCTAATCCTTTTCAGCAAAAATGTATCAGGTCATATTCACTCTAAAAATGGCTGGGTTAAAAACAACCCAATTGGCAACCCAGCGCTGGGTAAATATTGGACAGAACACATGCATGGGTTAAATTAACCTAGTGGCATTTTAACCCAGCAGGCTGGGCTGTTGAGAAAACCCAAAATGTAATCATTTTTTTTACCATTGATGGATTTGCTATTCTGGGGTATTCTTGCTGGGTTGTTCTTAAAAAAATCTCCTGTGCATTAGCCTACTGTAAAACTACAATCATGAAAGAACAAATGAAGAATGCATGTTTAGACTGTTAAAGCAATCATTTTTATTGCTTGACAAATGGTACAATACACAAATGTGTTAAAATTGGCAACAATGACAACTACAAACCTAATATATTCTGTCAATTTATTCACGTTGAAATCGAACTTTTATTTTGACGGGTTGCCGTGACTTTGAGTCTCTGTGTTCATGATATGACACGTGCTCCCGTCATTCCCACAGAGACGCAAAACATGGAAGAGTAAGTTAACATTAGGTAGTATTTAATAAACACAGACAATCGTATATATTCGGCTACAGTCTGGAGCCCTGCGTGACGCGACTGAACGCAGCTGCGGGACCGAATATAGTGTACTTGTGAGTCGATGCTATACAGATACTATCGTCACATTTTTAACATTTCAGTATTGGTACCAAAGTACCGGTACTTGTGACAGCCCTACATACAACCATGTTTAATTTGCGTAAGGGGATCATGGTTCTGTGTAATCACAAACTATTAATCTATCGTCTCACATGCCTACCTAAACTAACACGAGTCAGTACATTGCATCGGATTCTGAGGTAAAACTTTTGTCGTCTTAACGTCATGTAAGCTTATGAATTGCTGCCGCGAAGAAGAAAAAAAAAAACTATAATTATGCAAATTAAAATGATTATTAATGAAAATATATGAACTTATCTTAAAACATCTGCAACCGGTGGCTTTGCCTTTTGCATTGTCCTTTCAAAATGACAGTTTGGGAGCGAATTTAAAAGAATCAAGGCGGGAAGCACGTGAAACAACCAAGCGTTGGGTAGAATCAACCAAGCATTGCGACCCAGCAGGTTTAACCCAATGACTGGAAATTTGAAACTACCCAATGGTGTTTAAAATGTGATCAAATAAACCAACAAAAATTACCCAACAGTCTTAACCCAGCATTTTGGGTTAAAAAATAACCCAGCATTATTTAGAGTGTATGGAGAGGCCTAAAAACCCACAGTGTCTCACACCCACTGTGAAATTTGGTGGAGGATCGGTGATGATCTGGGGGTGCTTAAAGGCTGGAATTGGACAGATTTGTCTTTGTGAAGGACGCATGAATCAAACAAGGCTTGTCCTGGAAGAAAATTTGCTTCCTTCTGCTCTGACAATGGTCCCCAACTCTGAGGACTGTTTTTTCCAGCAGGACAATGATCCATGCCACACAGCCAGGTCAATCAATGTGTGGATGGAGGACCACCAGATCAAGAGCCTGTCATGGCCAGCCCAATCTCCAGACCTGAACCCCATTGAAAACCTCTGGCATGTGATCAAGAGGAAGATTGATGGTCACAAGCAGAAAATGAGAAAATTGCTATTTTAACCAAGGAGCCGGGATGTCTGAGCATAGCGTCTGAGTGAGTCGCCTGTCAATTGCGTCATATCTCCGTTACCCTTAGTTTTGCTTTTACTCTAAGCAGTGTGAACAAGTGTCACAGCAGCCGCTGAGCAAACGCACAGAGTAACGCCATAAGATCATTTTAAACACACTTAAGTCTATCTAATATGATAAACAGAGCAGTGTTACCTCAAACTTCAATCAATCAATCAATCAATCAATCAATCAATTAATCAATCAACTTTTTTTTATATAGCGCTTTTACAATGATGATTGCTTCAAAGCAGCTTCACAGAGTTAAACAGGACAATATTGCAACCAAATTTGATTTGGCTAGTTTGATTTGGATAGTTTATAGAATATGACCTAATTAATTAATTTTATTTGTATATTTAGTTGAATAACTTGGATCATAATTGTAGTGTCCCCAACTGAGGGACACTAAAATTATTATTCTTTTAATAATTATTATAACTAATTATTCTGGTGACCATGCAGGTCATAAATCATATTAGATAGGAATATTCAAAATTTTGGGTATCACGCAAGAGACGGGTTCATTTAGGATGGCTCGTCGATTACACTAGAGTATGAATATTTGAAAGATCGGAGTCATAGTGCCGGAGACAGGTTTATTGAGGATGACGTGTAGGTGAGGCAAAATCAGAGGAGACACCAATTGACACGGTCTCAGCAGACACTCCAGGATGAGCTGGTCATGTCTCGGCTAGGGATGCGCGGTATACCGGTACTCGAAAAATACCGGTATATATTTTATTTCAAACGGTACGATATGATGATTTTGCACGTTTCGGTATATGCTGCTGTTCCGAAGTTCACCGCTAGATGGCAGCGCGCTACCCAAACTGACCCGAAACAACCGGCAAATATGACAACAACATAGACGAACAAAATGGATAAAGCAGTTGAATCTCACTCAAGATCCCCAAAACGAATTAATAAAGAGAGGAGTAGAAATGGAATTTGTAAATACTTTGCTTATAAAACTGATGAAGAACCATCAAACCTAGCCAAGAAGCATCTGTCACTATCCTGACTTCTGAAGAGATCGACAGGTTAGTGAATCAAACCATCTCATTTAGACATTTATTTTCTTTTTACACTGATCAACGCACATACATAGCCTAACATAAGATCGAATATCACAATCTCCAGCTTTCGTTTCAACCAATGACATTTAGATCTCTTAATATTTGCATGCCTACTATTGCCCTATTTACATTCGCTTTAGACACAATGGACTGTGTTTATGTGAATACTCACTAATAACGGACATTTTTACATAATTCTGTGTATTTGACTGTTTAAGGAAATTTAATTTGTAATGTGCGAGCTCTACGTTACAGGATTGTGTGTGTCGTTGTTATGAGCTCATATCTCCTGTAACTTATTACGAAATGCTATAAAATCTCTTGCATGTTAAAATGATTTCCGTTATCCATCCCGAGACGAGCGTGAAATGTTGAATCGGATTATGCAGATTGCTTTAGTGTAGTGCGATTTCTTTTGAACCCAGAAGCAATTTGCTAATTTTGAGAGATTTTTGCTGCAATTATTTCTCACAAGAAAGTTTTCAAATGACTGATTTGATGTGATACGCTTTGCTGATTAATTTACTAATAAACATTTGTGGTGATTTTCCACTTTATAAACTGAAAACTTGCATAATTGTACTTATTCTTGTGCAATATACCCGCGCTAATATCAGACCGTGTGGTATCGATTTAATATCGGTACTTCGGTATTAGATTGTGGTACCGTACTGAAGCCAAAATTGTGGTATCGAGCCATCCCTAGTCTCGGCGCAGGTCCACCATCTGATCCGGACACGGCCGACTGCAGTAAACCTCGGGATAAACAGAGAGACTAACATTAGTGTAGATGCCACTCTTTTTATGATGTAATGAGTACATCAGGTGTTATGGGAAGTGTTCCCGGTTCTGGCTGACCTAGTTAATGCAGCCTAACAATCAGTCAATTGAATTGAATAATGAAAGTAAAAAAAAATCTGTGTGTATCCCATAGTAAAGAGATGCGTTTTTAGTCTAGATTTAAACTGACAGAGTGTGTCTGCTTCCTGAACAATGCTAGGAAGACTGTTCCAGAGTTAAGGTGGTAAATAGGAAAAGTATCGACCGCCTGCAGTTGATTTAGATATTCTAGGTATTTTCAACTGGACAGAGTTTTGAGACCGCAATAGATGTGATGGAGTATAATGTGTTAAGAGCTTGCTTAAGTACTGGGGAGCTAAACCATTTAGTGCTTTGTAGTAATAAGTACTATAAAGAGTAATAAGCAAGATTTTAAAATGTATGCAATGTTTAATAGGGAGCCAGTGCAGTGTTGGAACTGGACTAATATGATCATACTTCCTGGTTCTAGTAAGAACTCTAGCTGCTGCATTTTGGACTAGCTGGAGTTTGTTTATTAAGCGAGCAGGGCAACCACCCAGTAGAGCATTACAATAATCTAGCCTTGAGCTCATGTTCAGCATTTTGCACTGAAAGCATGTGCCGTAATTTAGATATATTTTTAAGATGATAGAATGCAGTTTTACAGATGCTAAAAAACGTGGCTTTCAAATGAAAGATTGGTATCAAAGAGCACACCCAGGTTCCTCACTGGGTGCGTTTACATGCACACCAGTATACTGAAAACTCAAAAAAAGCTTATTGAAATAATCAGTTTTCCCCGTTTACATGTAAACCAGTAAAATGACAATGTAAGTGAACTGCGTTTACATGACTTTATTAATAAACTGGGTTATTCCCTTGTAGTGACATCAAAAATAATATTGTCCGTATCTGACTCAGAATTTTTCAAATGTTACGTCAGTTGTAATGTTAAATAAAGCATGCACCGTGTCAGCAGGAGATTTACGCCTCATATTATCCCTCATGCAGTTCCAGATGCAGCGTTTTAACTTCTTCTACTTCTGCTGCATGAGAAGAGGAACACATATTTACAATTTTCTGGGTCTTAAAAGAGTCTGCGTTTGTGATATATGTCCTAAACGCTAGCTAACTCTGTCTGGATGCGTTTACATCTGCTCTAAGTTTGCGTTTTTGCCACCCATCACACATGCACACTTCAATAAGCCGACAGAAAGCAGGTTAATGTGTTTACATGCAGCGCGAAATCAGGGAAAGAGGCAAAAAAACGACCTGTCCCGACCGGTTTATGCTTACGCCGTTTATGACATTACTCCGATAAAAGAAAACAGGTTACCGTGTTTACATGACCATGTTCATTGTCAGCTTATTAGGCATAATCGGCTTGACAGAGGGCTTGACAGATCTGTCATCAAGTGTTAGACAGTATTCTAGGTTACTACTTGTGGAGCTTTTCTGTCCAATAATTAAAAATTCAGTTTTATCTAAATTAAGTTGCAGGAAATTACTATTCATTAAATGTTTTATATCAGCTATGCATTCCGTTAATCTTGTGAAATGGTAAGTTTTGTCAGGGCGTGAAGAAATATAGAGCTGAGTATCATCAGCATAACAATGAAAACTTACGCCATGCTTCCTAAAGATATCTCCCAGTGGCAGCATATACAGGGTGAAAAGCAATGGTCCTAGTACTGAGCTTTGCAGTACTCCATATTGAACTTGTGATCGGTGTGACATCTCTTCATTTACTGCTACAAACTGATAACGGTCAGATAAGTACGATTTAAACCATGCTAATGCAATTCCACTAATGGCAAAATAATTTTCGATTCCATTCAAAAGAATATTGAGATCGATAGTATCGAATGCAGCGCTAAGATCGAGTAACACTATTAGAGAGATATTGTTTGTCAAAACGCCTTTGCTTTGAATAGGCGACCTCTAGTGGACGGAAAAATTACATAGTGCAGTTTAATGTTATGATGTTCAGTGGTCTAAAATGTGCACTGTTATTGATACAGTTCCTGCATGTGCATCGCAATAAATTAGAAACCCACGCACACACACACACAGAGTTTTGTTGATGGATGCACACTTGTTAATGCTGATTGGAAGGAATTACAGTTGAAACATCTCATAATGTACCTCCAACTGAGTAGCATCACTGAAAAATGTCCTGCTCAAGGTTCAGGTTGAATAAATAGCTCATCCAATGTTTCTATTATTGTGTCAGACTTGCACTAGGATTAGTGTAAAATCAATTTCATCGATAATATCTTTGTGTGTACAGTCGCTGTGCTTTAGAAAGCCTTCGGACAGAGCTGGAGTCCAGTTATGGTAATGGCCATTTGTTTCCGAAATACGCGCTATGGTTGACCAATCACAACAGACCAATCAGAGCAGAGTAGGCTTGCGTAAATGAGGGATTTAGTGAGACTAATTCATCCAACTTGTTTAAAAGTCATTAAACAATGCTATGATGTGCAATGTATATTATGAAAAAAGTATTTTTTTACTTTTTTTTGTTTAACTTTGCTGCATGTAAACCTACTGAAGGAGACATCCAAAACAAAATTAAGAAAATTTAAAATAGCATAATAGGGGCACAATTTCAAACCCTGATTATGGGTGACTGGAGAATGCAAAGAGAGTTATTTAACTATTCACTCAGCCAATTTATTTACATTTAATATACATTTTCGTACCTTTCTCACCCTTAAATGGTACCTAGTAGTACCTTAAAAGGTACATATCAGTACTTTAAGAGTGCATATTAGTACCTTAAAGGTACATAGTAGTACCTTTTCCGTTTTGTACCTTGTAATGTAGAAAAAATTCTGACAGTGACTGAGTAACAAAACACCAGAAAGTGGTTCTTTCTGCTTTGCCTTCGTTTTTTTTTTTTTTGGTGCAGCAAAAATAGACAAAGTAACTGGCAATATTGTGTTCAAATGTAAGTTACTCAAATAAAATGTCTTGTTAATGAACTAAAAGGAACATCACACACCTAATTGTGTTGGTCTGAATGTCAGTATGGCATGAATGTTTTGCTCTGCAAAAAATATATCAAAAAGGTTGAGAAGAGACCAATTGGGTCATTCATTCATTCATTCATTCATTCATTCATTCATTCATTCATTCATTCATTCATTCATACTAAACTACAGCACTCTTTTTATTGAGATATACTTAATTATGAGTCATAATGAACTGCACTATGAAAACTTGAATACATGCTTCATGAGCTACTGCATTTTCATCAGTTTTAAGGGATAGTGGTATATTGGTGTAACTAATTTAACATTTTTGAGATAAAGAATAATAGAAAATAAATTCTAAAAAACATTTTTTTTCTAACAAATGCTGCACCCCATATTCTTCAAAAACAGTGATTAATGGTTATCCTGCACTGATAAGGCAGTAAACTAATCACCTTAGAAAACAGGTTTTACAACACAGTTTATCTCCTGCTTGTTTTTCTCAGGTGGATGAGGAGAAATAAACACCCTATCATTCCCTCAATTTGATTTCTCTGCAAGTGCGTTTGTTTCTAGGTTTATCAGAAGAAAACTAAGCTGAATGGCTGATGCTGTGGAACAGAAATAAAATCAACTGTATGGACATAAATATTTATGTAGATGTTATTGACTAATATTCTTGCTGAATATAGAAATTTCTCTTCAACATGATCATGGATTAATGATCAAAGTAGGCTACTGTTCATTGATCCAGTGTCAACAGTCTCACCTGAAAAACATCAATGCTGGGACACTCAACATGAGCAAGAGCCACACTGCATCAAAAGTGGCAGTAGACTTCTCTCTTTTTTTCTTTTTCTTTTTTTTACAATTTGCTTTCTTTTTTCTGAACTCTGTGCTGATCATTCTTTATTGCAGTTGCTTTTTACTGTTAAAGGAAAACCTACATAAAGATAAGAATAATGATAAGAAAGCCTTAAAAATACTTAAATATATGACATGGTAGACATCATACAGATATAGTAGATATAGTGTGTTTACATGAGTATCATTTACAAAGGCCAAACTCATGTCAGAGGCATGTCCATATCAAATGGATTGTCACACTGGCCAACAATCCTCTTCAATCTTTAGAGTGTGATGACGCAAATTTCTGCATGAGAATTTTTATGAAGAACTTAACTAGTCAGTGATGTAGTGGCCCCTAAAAAGTTTATTTTAAAGCAACAATTACTTGCAAATACTTACTGCATTACTCCAACCTCTATGTCCTCTTATCATTAATGACATTAATAATATACTTGCAATATACTTAGAGCATCTATCTAATAATGACCTGAAAAAAGTACATTCATGTTAATGCACAACATTCTGTGAAACTGTCACAGTCTGTTACATTTCTTTTCCACATTCCTCCCTTGTATCACTACGTGACAACTCAACACACACAGGAAAATGATTAACACTCGTCAGTCCAGCAGTGCGTCAGTGTCTTTCGCTCTCATCAGTGTTTGCATAGAGTGGAGTCCAAAAGTCTGACACATTTAAAAATCTGAATTTTTGAAACCTTAAAATAAACAATTTTCTACAAAAAAAAAAAGGAAAAGAAAAAGAAAGTTGTTCAGGGGAAGATGAAGCCAACACATTTTGATACTGAATTAGGAGATCATATCATTTTTTTTGTGTGTTTTTTTTTCTGTTTTGGAAACATGTTTCTATATGATTGAAATGTTAGTTCAACATCACTTTTGTACCCACAATTTGTTGAAACAATGTTGAAATAATTCTACATCACTACTGTTGAATCAACATTTAAATTAACAAAAAGATTGTTAAATCATTGTTACAATGTAATGTTGATTCTAAATCACTTTTGTTGAAACATTAAAAATACAACTAAAATGTCAACATGAAACAATGTTGCCATCTGCCATACAGATAAATTCCCCAGTCCGTGGGGCCAGTGTCAACTCCATGAAGTGGTGGAAATCTGACAAGTTTAGCCACAGGTGGAAAGTATAAGTGATCACTGACCTTGATTTGAGCTGACCTAATGTGTCAAGAATGACACTTGGATAGCGGTTCGGGAGTATACAGTAGATTACCTGGGGGAGTGAGGCACCTTGCCGCCCCATAAGCAGCATGTTAGGGGTAACCGGGTCTGCCACATCAACCCGATCACACATAAATGCGTATAAATAGTACGAGTGTGAAATGTCGTGGAATGTATATGCATATGATACGTTGTTTTTCGCGTGCATATGATACGCACTTTATGGCGTATATATAACACGCTCTTGGGTAGGTTTAGGGTAGTGGGGTGGGGGGTTCGTTTGTATAATACGCCATAAACTGCGTATCATATGCACGCGAAAAACAGCGTGGTATAGACACGCCAAAATGAGTTTTGCCGTATATATTCCACGACATTGCACACTCATACTATTTATACGCATTTTCGTGAGACATATCCCAATGGTTTGCTGTTGAAGATTCCCTCTACTTCAATCAGTACTGTGCGTAGTACTTCCTCTAGATGTTAGAATTGTTTGTAGTGACATTATGTGCATGTTTTTATTGTGTGTATATATATATATATATATATATATATATATATATATATATATATATATGTATTGTGTACGTTACTTTATTGTTTATGTTGACGACTGCAAGTGAAATTAGCTCTAAACTAAATTCGGTACAATAAATGGAATGGAAACATTTATTTTAAAAATTGCACATGGTCATTTTTATAAATAAAGTAAAATATAGATAAAGAACAGACTGGCTCCCAACAACTACCCACTGCATGGACAGACTTTACTTATCTGATCTCCCTTTCCCATGCACCTCTGAAGTGTGGTGTGGCGGGAGGATTCATTTTAAAGTTGATCTAATAACCAGCCAGCAACTTAGCTTGGTCTCAGCTCCTCGAAAACTGGTCCCCTGATCCAAGAAGACTTCGGATAGGGTTCCTCTGCGGGCTATAAAGCGTCTAAGTGGCAACAAAAGTGCATCCATATCAATGTTGTTGAGGAGGTCAAGGTGAATGCATCTGGTCATCAAGCACTTGAAGATGACTCCCCATCGCTTTTCACTGCAATGGCCAATCTTCACAATGAAGGGTCCAAAGCAGTCAACTCCAGTTGAGGTAATTGGGGTAAGGGAAGTGAATAAGCACTGAGTAAAGGTACTTGATGTGGGAGAAGTCCATCTGGTCCCGGAGAGCCCAATTGAGCTGTGTATGTACAGCTGCTGGTCCTAGTCTGAAGGGCTCCTTCCCTATGATCAGGTTTAGGTAGTCAGACCCAATTAGGAGAAGGGGGTGCACTTTATCAAAGGATAGAAGAGTCCCTCTGAGGTGGTAATAGCATCGCTGGAGCCTCTTGATGGGATACGTTTTCTCAGTTAATGTAAGGAGGGGTGCAGCAAATACATTTATATGTGGGATTTCCTTGTGGATATGAGGATTTGATTATCCTTTTTCCGACTCACCTATCTGTTACTTACAGGTATGTGATGTGAGGCTGTACTTCTTCTGTGGACTTGTCGCTGTGGAAAGCAGCAGATCGATGGACTACCCCTTTAACTCGTTGGAATCATGTCGGATGGTGCGAAGGGCCATGATCTCTTCCCTACCTGCAAGTCCTAGCTGCTGAACTGCTGCTGGAAGAACAGTGCTCCGTTAGGCGCCATCATGGACTGCATTTATATAGCGCTTTTAACAGACCCTATGGCCATCATCCACGATAGCATATGTTGGTACAGACCTTTTGCCTTTCCACAGTCACACTGGGGCAATTTACAATTAAATATAGTATTATTTAACAATAATTATTGTTGAGCAAGGGGAAGACAGATATGCTTGATCTTCAGATGTTGTAATTAGCATGAAGCTTAGACCCTCCTTGGTGATAGAATGCAGGACAGTGAGGTGTACACTTCCACATTCTCTGCAAGGTTTCTTTAGTGTGCACTCCTCACATTTATGATTTGTACATCCACATTTCGAGCATATCTTGCTGTCCTTTATCCACTTGAGTATCTGTTTGGGGGAGTGCTCAGTGAAGCCACTGCACTATGACAAGTAGTGCTTGTGACTTTTACAGAACAGACATGTATGTTTTAGTTTTCAGTGATTAACTGACTGCTGAGAATGAGCGACTGTATGGACATAATGTACTGTTCTGACCTCTATGGTTTGGTTGCTGCCATGATAAACTGCAGTGTTTTGAAATTGGGGTTTCGGAATGGGTTGACGTTCTCTAAGTGGGACTTCAACTCTCAGTTTGGTAGCGCTATACCATTTTAGTTGACAGATGCTGTGCCTCTGCCTTCACTCACAACCAGTCAGCTAGGTCACAGAGGTTATACGGGTTGAGGCTGTCAGTGCTCAGCCTGCCTGGTAACTGAAGGTGTTTAATAAAACCATCTCTGTAGTGCTTGGTAGCTTACTGAGTAGTCTGTCGACATGGCCCGTGCAAGTGAGTTCTCGTCCCAGTGGCCCCTCCAGTGACATACACATACCTACTAATAAGTCACCATTGATTGCAAAACTCTGAAAAGCCTTTGCATCCCCAGATCTAACACCAGGGAAATTCAACAAGGATGCAATTTCACTTTGGCCATACTGATGTTGCAATGCTGCCATAGCTGCTTCATAGGGCACAGGATGATGCTGGCATACTTGGGTGATCAGCCTTGCTTCCTCCAGGACTAATTGTTCCATTAGCACTCTGTATTTATAATGTTCAGTAAGCTTAGTGTGAGAATTGAGGAGATTGTCCAAAGCCATTTCAGATCCGTAAACTCTCTCTCACTATCATTCACAAGCTTGGGTAATGTTGGGAATGTTGGGATGCCACAAAAGCTGGGAATGGCTGGCCTGGATACACGATTGGGATAGATGGTGCTTCAGTAGCTTTATGACTGACCACAGGTGGGGAGATAGCTCTAGCCTGATCTTCATCATGTAGTGAAGGTGAAATAGTGCCACTGCTGAGAGACCCACATTCGGATTGATTGTGATATTCTCATTGAGCTATTAGTGAACTAGAATGACTCTCTAGAAAAGTTCTCTCTGCATATAGCTGTCTTGGATGAACACCAGATCCATTATCAATGCTGCCCAAATAACCTGTAGCTTGACCTGCTCCATACTGCACCAGAGATAAGACACTCATGGGAAGCTGCTCCACAGTCGAGACTGGCTCGGCCTGTCCACTGAAGTTTAGCTGTGGTGTTGGGGGATTCATCCTTGACTGGTGGTATGAACTAGCATACAGTGCAGGGTCTGGTATGAGAGTTGTTATGTCATAGGCTTGCAGAAGAGTTGTAGGCTGACATACTCTGGCCTGTGGTCGAACAGGATGTGTAGTATCAAGAGAGTAATGTTGGTTCTGTTGCTCCGTATCACCGCATTGAGTGTAGCAATCTGGCTCGAAGGACCATCTGTTGCAGACTGTATTTGAATATAGGTAGTTGAATATAAAAAGCGTGACTAGAGACAGGGAACTAATCAACATCATTTAGTTGTACTCAATCTAGTAATACACTCACCTAAATAATTATTAGGAACACCTGTTAAGTTTCTCATTAATCAAATTATCCAATCAACCAATCACATGGCCGTTGCTTCAATGCATTTAGGGGTGTGTGATATCCTGAATTCCAAACTGAAAGTCAGAATGGAAAAGAAATGTGATTTAAAGGTCCCATGGCATGAAATTTGTATTTTATGAGGTTTTTCAACATTAATATGAGTTCCCCTAGCCCGAATGTTGTCCCCAAGTTGCTAGAAATTTTGATCGGTGTAAACCGAGTTCTGGCTGTCTTTCTCTGCCTTTGAGAAAATGAGAGCTCAGACGAGCTGATCTTGAATTCTCCTGTTATGACGTCATACCAGGAAAGGTTACCGCCCCTTCCTCTGCTTTGCCCGCCCAGAGAATCAATAGAGAAAGGAGTCAGTTTTATCACTGGATGTCAGCAGCACATTTAGCAGCGAAAATATTTCCAAGATCAGATTTCCACATCTGAACCATAACGTATTGCACAGCAACAGTGCGTTACTGAATGAAAGATTCAATGCCCTATTCATAAACGACTGCCTCATTTATGAACAAATCAGCCGTTTGAACGAATCGACTCAATGACTCTCTCATAAGGATTCACCTGCCGCCATCTACTGGTGGTTTAGTTAACTTTTTTTAGTTAAAACAATCTCATAGCATTATTTAGTGCAGTTGTAATTTTTCAGTGTTAATTATTTAATTTGATTGGTAACAACCCTATTGTATCTTATTCTAATTTAAATTATTAATCAAATTTAAGAATATAAAGAGAAAGCTGAAGCAAAGCCTATATTTAAAAAAGATTAGGGGAAAATGTCCTTTATAAAAGGTAAAAATATCATAAATATGAAGATTTAAATACATCAAAGCTGATGAGAATGTTGCTTCAGAAAAATGACATTTTGCAGATAACCAGAATTGTAAATCAGAATGTAAACTAGGCAACAGATGGTAAGAACAATTACATTAACCCAAAACTAACTAAATTAAAATGCCACCACTCATACTGTTTTCTTAATTATTAGAATTAGACATTAAGAGAATACATTTTTATGCAAGTACTTTTACTTTTAATACTTAAAGTACATTTAAAATCAGGTACTTTTTACTTTTTACTTAAGTAGGGTTGTCGTTGTAGTACTTCTACTTTTACTAAAGTAAATATATTTCTGGTTACTTGTACTTTTACTTAAGTACTGAGATTCAGTACTTCCTCCACCACTGGATGTCGTGTTTGTTGTTAGCTGTGGTGAAAGCATTTTGTGAGAGAAATATCCCCAGCTCCGTTTCTCTCTGTCTCTCTCTGGACTGGCAGCACTGCTCTAAACCACGCCCCCATCCGCAAGTTATATAATTTTAAATGCAAAGATGTCAGGCAATCACAACAGTGGGTGTTTTCACTGAAGACTCACAGCAGACACGCCTCTTGAAACAGAGCATTCAAAACAGAGGGCTAATATCAGTATAGAAAAAAATGCCTTTTATTTCTAAATTATGAATTTTTTTGATGAAAAAACCATACTATCAATATAAGTACCCCCCAGGAAACATTATAAAACAATAAAACAACCCATGCCATGGGACCTTTAAGCAATTTTGAGCATGGTATGGTTGTTGGTGGCAGATGGGCCAGTCTGAGTATTTCACAATCTGCTCAGTTACTGGGATTTTCACGCACAACCATTTCTAGGGTTTACAAAGAATGGTGTGAAAACAGGGAAAACGGGAAAAACATACAGTATGCAGCAGTCCTGTGGGCGAAAATGCCTTGTTGATGCTAGAGGACAGAGGAGAGTAGGCTGACTGATTCAAGCTGATAGAAGAGCAACTTTGACTGAAATAACCACTCGTTGCAACCGAAGTATGCAGCAAAGCATTTGTGAAGCCACAACACACACAACCTTGAGGCAGATGGGCTACAACAGCAGAAGACCCCACTGGGTACCACCCATCTCCACTACAAATAAAAATTCATTTGGATTACTGTAATTCTTTGTATCTGGGTATTCCTCAGTCATCACTTACACGACTCCAGATGGTGCAGAATGTAGCTGCAAGGCTGCTGACAGGGACAAAGAAGTATGAACATGTCACCCCAATTTTGGCTTCGCTACACTGGCTGCCGATCCGTTTTAGAATTCAATTTAAACTCCTGCTGTTGTTTTAAAAGCTCTTAATGATCAAGCTCCTCGCTATCTTAAAGATCTTCTTACTCCACAGTCATCAGAGATCTGTAAGATCTTCAGACAAAGCTCTTTTATCCATCACACGATCTCGTCTAAAAAAACGAAGGAAGACAGAGCTTTTTCTGTTGCTGCCCCGTGTCTCTGGAATTAATTGCTCCTGGACATCCGCCTTGCACCTTCGATTACTACTTTTAAAGCAAAATTGAAAACCTATCTTTTTCCCCTAGCATTTTAATAGGATGATATTTCTGTCTGACTGTTTGTTTGATTGATTTATTTATTGTTTTTCATGTTGTTTTATTTTATTTTTTATTTTTATTCTGTCTTTATTGTTTTAGTCTGTATTTTTTCTTTACTCTGTACAGCACTTTGGATAGCTTTGCTATGTTTAAATGTGTTATATAAATACAATTTACTTACTTACTTACTTACTTACTGTAACCTGAAAATAAGGGAGAAATAAAGAGAGGAACACTGATGATGGCTTCTCATCTGCATTTATACTATAAATGAAGCACACCACGGGCGGGCACCAACTAGCGTGCATTGACGTCATGACGCAGATATTCAAAAAGAAAATAATTAATTCACTACATGCACAAAGCACTTTTCTTCTAATAACACAAATAAGAAATTAAATACTGTTTTAAGGTATTAGAAAAATAACATGAAACAATATTAAACTAAATTTGAGAACTTATTCAATATATCACATACGCAACAAACTGCGATACACTGTGTATTCTGACACCTTTCTATCAGAACCAGCATTAACGAGCAATTTGAGCTACATTATCATCTGTTTAATCACACCACATGGGCCAGCGTTTGCTCCCCACATGCTTCAAATGAGCTTTGGAACCCTTACGCCGGATCACCACAGTTTCTTCCTCAGACCACTTTTGATAGATACAGACAATTGCAGAGCGGGAACTTCCCCACAAGAGCTGCAGTTTTGGAGATGCCCTGACCCGGTCGTCAAGCCATCACAATTTGTCCCTTGTCAAGCTCGCAAAAATCCTTATGCTTGCACATTTTCCCTGCTTGTAACATGTCAACTCTGAGGACAAAACGTTCATTTGCTGCCTAATATATCCCACCCACTTACAGATGAAGAGATAATCACAGTGTTATTCACATTACCTGTCATAATGGTATGCCTGATCTGTGTATTTTCTCTTGAGACAGATAATTTTAAGGTATCTATAGTGGACAAAGTTATACTGGAACTTTCTGACTTTGAATTGTTTAGTTTTTTTAAATAGGAAAAACAGCAGTATCCAGTGATTCGTCACCAATAAGGAGAGGAAGAAAGAGCAAGTCAGAAAAATCAATCATGTAACCCATTTTGCATGACTGAGTGCGAGTAACAGTCCATATGGGGATATCAGGATAGGTGTCAGACAAATCTTCTGACTGACAACACGCATCTGGTTTATCAACGACCTCTAAAACAGGCATTACTTTCCTTCCCGTCAGGTCATTTTCAGGAAATAAAGCAAGGCCTTTCACAGTGTAAGAACTCGTCATTGGAGCCAGGCTCACCAGGCTCTTGCTGAAACACTACCACATTCATTATGCCTGATGTGTGACACGTGTGTTTTTCCCTATTTAAGTAGGTTTGTGTCATGCTTTATTGTTCAGTCTTGAGCTTATGCTACCTGTTATTAGTTTTGGTTTTGGACCCTTGTTTGTGTCTGTTTTGTTTTTCTCTGTTTCTTGCCTATGTGCCATTGCTGGGGACGATGGTGGTATAGTGTTCTCGGCATGCTGTTGCCATGGGGATGGGTGTTCCGAAAGGTTTGGGGTTTTTCTGTTTTAGTTGTGGATGGTGTTGTTTAAGAGGCGCAAAATTAAATAGCTGATCAGTTTTTGCAACATAAATTAATAAATCAAAAACTTAATTTAGCTTTTCTTTTAAAGCTAAATTAATTTCCTATTATTACTATAAACCTGCTTTGAAGCAATCTGTGTTATAAAAAATGCTATATAAATTAAGGTGACTTGATTTGGAAGCCCGACTTCCTTTGTTTTGTTGTAATTTTCTTCAGTAATGATTGTCTTTTGTTGAAGATCAACGACTCCTTGCTTTTTGCCACCTCTGCCCTTGGTATCATTAATTGGGGGCTTAGCGCAATCAGGAAACTCAGTGACTTTGAACCTTAGAGACCAATGTTCAATCCCCACCTAGAACAGGCCCATTACACACAGGAAGTGAAAGGCGTACATAAACTGTTACGAATTCCTCACTGAAATGTTCAAGAAGCAATTGTATTTTCATACAACCCATCTCAATGCTTTGTACAATTACACTTGAGTCACAAATTATTGTCAGACAACTGCAATTAATCTGCCACAATATTTTTGCTCTGTCTCTGAGCATCCTCACGATTTCCAGTTAAGGAATTTAACCCTTTCAAAATAAAAGTTTGGTAACTGTCATCAACTTTTTCCTCATTATGTACAGTAACAGTTGGCTTAATAGCTTTCACAAACCATACACTTTTAGTTTGCAATTTAAAAAAAATTTTTACATGCAAAAAAGTACTTTTACAAGCTGATTGTATGGAAATGTGTTGGCAGTGCCTGTAAACAACCATCCTATAATGATAAAATCCATCCAGTGTTTTGTCCTGATAAACTCCTAAAATGTTTTCTCCTGTCTTAATTCATGCCGTTCGACCATGTAATGTCATACGGTGGGACCCCCTCCCACGATTGTTGATTGACAAGCAGGGTTTCACCTCAGACCCGGCCTGAGTGAGCTCATCATAGTCCGGCATTGTTGATATACTGGAGCAGAATGGTGTATAAGTGATTGTGGTGTTCTGTTCTTGGGTGTAATAATGAACACAGCAATCATTTTGATGTTCCTAAATCAAAACTGCTGAAGATGCTGTGGCTGAGTTTTGTTATCTTCAATGCTTTTATGTTTGCGCAAACCGCGAAGCATTACTCAGCAGACTGCTTTATAACAGAAGGTCAGTATAAAGCAGGTTCCCTTTTTGAGGGAACCTGCACTACGTAATTGAGATGACAATTTGGGGTACACCCCCAGCGTGGAGTGTGAATGACAAAAAGGCCAATCCTGATTGGTGTTGCGTCATGACGTAACGAGTGACGGCATACCCGGAAGGTACAAATTTGGGATGTCGGCACGAAACGCTCTGTGTTTAAATTGTCTATTTGGTGTTGTTTGTCCAAATGAGTATTATGTGAAGCTGGCAGACTCGTGAGCCCTGTAGTTCTGTCCTGCGTCTGTTAAGGCAGAGTGGCGGCATAGATCAGGGGGCTTGCAAATTAACTTGTCAGTGGGTCTTGGGACTGCAGAGGCACCTTCTCAGTCCTCGCTGATAGTTCAGATGTTCTCCTTCCCCATGTGGAAGCCCACGCTGCGGCCTCTTCCCCCGGGGTGGAGAACCTGATGCTTGAGCCGTCTGATACTGAGGAATCAGACATGCACAGCATCGAGGCGGGTGACATTAAGCACCAAACACACTGCTTCATTCATAAAATAAGGGGGCTCGGGCAGTTCTCGAGGGGGCTGTTCACTACAGAGTGACCCGGTGTTCTCTGTACCCGTGCGGAAGTCCGTGTTGCGGCTCCTTCCCCCGGGTGGAGAACCAGAGCGATCTGATTCCGAGGAATTAGATGTGCTCAGCATTGAGGGAGTGAAGTAAACGAGAGCTCGCCACTTCATAATGCAAGGCTTGATCTCGCATTGCCAAGGCAGCGCGTGGATTATAGTGAACACACGCGATCACATGTAATACTGTTTGGTGTGAGGCATGCAGTCAGCTCCTGAGGGTGCGGGCTGTGTTCGTTGAGAAATATTTTGAAGTGTACAGCCGTACGTTTTTCAAGTGTTTCAGCCTCGCGCCTGTGGTCTTTCATCTTGAGGGATTTAAGTCAAATATGTTGTAAACTAATCGAATCTCACGTTTGCAGAGGCAGCATGTAGATGGCGACTCTGTTAAGTACATATTTAAACAGTATCGTCTGGTGATTATGGCTGCATTTAATTCTGAGGAATTAAAATTAAACATTATCTGACTTTGAGGAGTTAGATATGTTTATTCAGCCTATCGTTCAGACCATGTTAAATTGAGGGGTGATTATGGTTTTATGGGATTTATCTAACTTTGAGGAGATAGATTATCAGCCTATCATCCAAATTGTGTTCACTTGTCCTTATATATTTATTTAAAGGGATTTACAGTGGCCGCCCTAAGCTGTCGTGGCCCTGTCGAGTCAGATAAAGCCCCCTCTCCCGGGGAATGATCGAGGTCGCCTCCTCAGTGGAGTTTTCTAGAAGTCAATGCTGCGATCCACCGTCTGCGACATTCGGGCCACATTGATTTCCAGCAAACGCGGCACGCATGCCGCTCCAGCTGCCTCTAGAAAGACCTGCAGCTCGGCAGCGAATGCATTAGCACAACGAAAATCCTCCCCAACTAAGCTCTGCTGGGTGGCCGCTTCAGGGGGTCGGGCAGGAGGCTCGGTGGGTACCAGAGACCAGCATCAAGAGGCTGGTTCCCATAGTAGAGTATCTCAGTGTATGGTTATGCCTCCCGAATATATATACTTTGGCTCTGTGTACCGTGGGTAAAGGGTACAGACTGCAGTTCAGTGTTCCAATACCAAAGTCATTGGTGTGGTCTAGACTATAGTGTGCCCAGCTCAGTGGCATGCTGGCCAGCCCCCTCTCCCTGGGAGCGATCAAGGTCACCTCCTCTGTGGAGTTTTCTGGAGGTCGATGCTGCGATCCGCTGTCTACGACGCTCGGGCCACATCGACTTCCAGCGAATGCATGCTGCTCCAGCCGCCTCTAGAAAGATCTGCAGCTGGGCAATGAACGCGTTTGCACACCCAAAAATCCTCCCTGACTAAGCTCTGCCGGGTGGCCGCTTCAGGTGGTCCTGCAGGAGGCTCAGCGGGTACCAGAGACCAGCCTTGAGAGGCTGGTTCCCCTTGTAGAATATCTCGGTGCATGGTAATGCTTCCCAAATATATATGCTTGGTCCCTGTGTACCATGGGAAAAGGGTACAGACTGCAGTTCAGTGTTCCACCACCGAGGTTCATTGGTGTGGTCTGAATTGTGGTGTTCCCAGCCCAGTGGATCTGACTCACGATGTATCTAAAGACGCATATTCCATAACTCCATCCTTCCTGTCCACAGGAAGTTCCTGAGGTTCGCTTTCGGGGGCGAAGCGTACCAGTATCGGGTTCTTCCCTTCGGCCTGGCTCTTTCCCCTCGCACTTTTACGAAGTGAATGGATGCAGCTCTGGCTCCACTGTGACTCCAGGGCATCCACGACTCAATTATATCGATGACTGGCTCATTCTGGCCAAGTCGAATGATATGACGGTTCAACATCGAGAAATGTCGTTCTGACTCATATGAGGTGCTTGGGGCTGAGACTCAACACAAAGAAAAGTGTGTTGACGCCCTCCCAGCTGACCACATTTCTGGGAGTCGTATGGGACTTGACCACAATGCAGGCACAGCTGTCCCCCGCACGTATCAGGTCCAAACTGGCAGAGGTCTCTAGAGTGAAGCTAGGCCACAGCCTCACTGTCAAGTAGTTCCAGACACTGCTGGGTCTCATGGCAGCAGCGTCCAATGTGATTCCGTTCAGCATGCTCGACATGAGACCCCTACAGTGGTGGCTGAAAACCAAGGGGTTTTCCCCAAGGGTGAATCCTTTTTGTATGATTATGGTAATGCGCAGATGCCTTCGTTACCTCGTCATATGGACGAAGCCTTGGTTTCTGTCCCTAGGGCCAGTGCTGGGAGCGTCGGGTTGCCGGGAAACCGTTTATACAGTATCCTTCCTCACTGGCTGGGGCCACTTTGCGAGAGGCCCCGTGGAAGACCCAGCATTCTTCCTGGCACATCAACTGCCTGGAAATGCTTGCGGTCTACAAGGCTCTGAGGAGCTTTCTCCCTGACCTTCGCGGCCACCATGTCCTGATACAATCCGACAATATGGCAGTGGTATCGTATCCAAACCATCCTGAGCCTGAGGTTGCGCCCTAAGTGCAGACTGGCGCATCAGGTCCTCCTGTGGTCCCTGGGGAAAACTGTCATCCCTCAGGGCGATGTACATTCCCGGGGACCAAAACCAGGAAGCAGACATCCTGTCGAGGCAGGGGCTGAGGCCCGGGGAGTGGCATCTCCATCCGGAGGTGGTGGAGACCATATGCAAGAGGTTTGGCCCGGTGGAAGTTGATCTGTTTGCATCACAAGAGACATCCCGCTGTCCACTGTGGTTCTCCCTCAGGCATCTGGCCCCACTGGGCCTGGATGCCATGACGCAGATGTGGCCAAGGCTACAGCTGTATGCCCGATCACTCTGCTCCCAGGAGTTCTGGAGCGGGTCTGGCGGGAGGGCATCAGCCTGCTCCTAGTAGCACCCCGGTGGCCGACCCAAGTATGCTTCTGTGACATCATCGACCTGCTAGACGACCTTCCAGGGCAGGTCCCTCTGAGATCTGCTGACTCAGGCGAGGGGCACGATATTCCACCCCCGTCCAGAGCTCTGGAACCTATGGGTCTGGCCCCTGAGGGGACACAGTTCATAGATGAGGGTCTGTCTGCAGGTTTCGTGGAGACCTTGCTTAGCTCCAGAGCTCCTTCCACCAGGAGACTGTTCAGCCTAAAGGGGAATGTGTTTTCCACTTGGTGTAGAGGGCATGAGGTGAACCCAGTTAACTGCCCAGTGGCTTCAATGCTGGAGTTTCTCCAAGACCGCTTCTCCGCCAGGCTTACCCCGTCCACACTTAAGGTGTACGTGGCTGCCATAGGGGCTTTCCATGCACCTATAGGTGATGGACCATTGGGAAGGCACCTTTGGTTGTACGGTTCCTCCGGAGGGCACAAAAGATGAGGCCTGTGGCTCATTCCAGAGTCCCAACCTGGGACCTGGCAGTTGTGCTCGAGGGCTTGGCTGAGGCCCCCTTCGAGCCGCTGAGGCCAAGAACCTGGCCCTTAAGGTGGCCTTTCTCCTTGCCATCACTTCTCTGAGGAGAGTGGGGGACCTCCCGTTGTTGGCAATCATGCCAACCTGCTTGGAGTTGGCCCCAGAGGGAGTTAAGTCCATCTTACACCCGACCCTGGGCTATGTGCTCAAGGTGCCGTCTAATGTGGCACGGTCGGTGGTTCTTCAGGCATTCCATCCCATGCCTCAAGTGATGGTGGAAGAAGGCAAACTTCACCTCCTCTGCCCGGTGCGGGCATTGAGGATTTATTTGGAGAAATCTGCGCAGTGAAGGAAGTCAGACCAGTTGTTGGTGTGTTTTGGTCCACCTAAGAAAGGGCTGCTTGCTCGAAAACAGACAATCAGTAATTGGATTGTCCAGGCTATAGCCACGCCTTATCAGGTGCGCAACTTGCGCAAAGTTTTGCTAAGAAGCTGCTCCTGAATAAAGGATCTGTACCAGCTATTCTTGTTCCTGCTGCACCTCCAGAACAAGTGAGTGTAGTTTGAAATTTGTGCACGCTTCACGATGAATGCGGCTAAAGTGGGTAAATTAAATTATGGCATTCTTTCTATGTATGAGATGTTCTCAATATAATTCATAATTCCAGTTTTACAATGAACAATGCATTATGGTTACTGGGTCCGACTCCAGTTCAAGTTGATACAGTTGCACAGATGTGTCCTCAGAGACTGTTGTCGAGGCAACAAGTGTATGTGTCACAGAACAGAGGGGCGGGGTGAGCAAAGCTATTTAGCATTAAAGGCACATGCACTGAAATGGCTTGGTGAAAACAGAGCTGTTTAATGTTTTCTTACAATACTAATGAGAATTTTTAATTAAAGTATATTACAAAGTTTTCATTTAGACACTTAAGAATCATATTAACTTGTACAAAAATGGCATTATATGACCCCTTTAAAGCAACTTTATAGAAAAATACATGAAGAGTTCAGATGCAAAAGCCTCTAAAAGTCACGTCTGTCAAAAATGAGATAAATATGCTGAGTGAATGCTCTCTGCATGCAGTATACATTCATGACATAGGTGTTGGAGCATCTGAAATCTTCATAAGAGGTTGGATCCAAACTAGAGCTGGTTTACTCTCTACTCCCAACAAATGGATAGGGTGATTGAAGATCGGTTAAATATACAGGTGCTAAACCATTTAGGGCCTTGTAGGTTAGTAGCATTGTAATCAATACAGAACTTATAGGTAACCAGTGTAGAAATAATAAAATTGGGGTTGATCTGGTAAAAACACTAGCAGCTTTCTTTTGGAAGCATTACTGTATTACAGTAATCTAGTCTAGAGTTCATATATGCATAAACCAGTTTTTCTACATTAGAAACAGATAGCATGTTCCAGTTTCAGAGGTGGAAGAAGGCTCTTATCGTAACATATGAAATATGATTTTCGAAGTTGCCGTCTAATATAACACCCAGGTCTGTAGAAAATGAACTAACAGCACATTTTTCTAGATTCAAATTGTATTCTAAGATATTCTGTTAATAGGTGTTTGGTCCAATAAGTAGGCTAATACTGAATATTTGTCCACACCTTGTTTCCGGTTGTCCACTGTGGGTGGTTGGTAATTTAGTGTCACTGCTCCTAAATTATGGAATTCACTTTCCTTCCATTAAGAAACATCTGATCTCTGTATACCTTCAAGACCCAGCTAAAGACCTATTGAATTTGTATTATAAATAATGTGGCTACATTAGACCTGTGCTTGAATTGTGTATATGGATGTGTAATGTACTACTGTGTATGTGAGTGTGTTAATGTACTACTGTGTATCAGGAACTGTCCAACTATGTAAAGTAGCCTTGACATATGGAAAGGTGCTACATGAATAAAACTTCTTCTTCTTCTGAATTTGATAGAAGAAAATTACGCCATTATTTTATATGTTTAATAGACTCTGTCAACTTGGATAATTTTGATATTTATGCTTGTGATAAAATATATGAGTATCATCGGCATAACAGTAGAAACAAATGTCATGTTTTCTAATGTTACCAAGACGCAGAATGTATATTGATAGCATAGGACCTAAAAATCTTTGCTATATGTTTCAGATACCAACTCATAAGTGCAAAAAAAATAGCAGACTTCATTGAATAAATTCTTCTAGTGATAAAATAGAGCGAACGACTTGAGCTTTACCAGTCCACTTGCACTGTAAAGACCAGCCCTCTTAGCCCATCAAAGAGAAGCAGCAATGCATTCAAATACGCACACACACACCCACCCACACCCACACACACACACACACACACACACACACACACACACACACACACACACACACACACACACACACACACACACACACACACACACTCAACATAAGAACCTACTTCTGATTCTCTAAATTGAGGCACTAAAGCAATGTGCTTACTCAAAAGTACTGGCACGGATCAACCAGTGGAGGCACTTTAGAGACCTGACCTGGGTTTGATTGCTCAGCTGAGCCAGCACCAACAGTGACATAACAATCACAAAATAGCCATATCTGTCACTTTCTTATGAATATGGCTGCACCCGGAATCAAAGCTTTCCTAGTAGGTGAAGAATTGTATGTGAAAAACAAAGGCTATGTCTGAATTCACAGGACACATAAACGCGCAGAAAAACTCAGCTGACCTACTACTTAAGGTGAGATTCTGAAGTGTGCATACGCTGGACACTTTACTATCCCATGAGGCCACGGGAGAGGATTTGTGAAGGGCAGTGAAGTGATGAAACTGACGCTGGTAGGTCACATGATAATGACAGCATGGTGAATATAGTACGTCCAGATTTACATTCATACTATACACACTCATACTATTTTTTTTTAAATATTTTTACTAATATTTAATCACTTAATCAGAATAAGTAAGAGATATTACAGATGGATGCAGCCAAGATGTATTTTTTTGTTATTTTGTTAAAGTGAAAACAATTAACTGTTTAAGTGTAAACTGAATGGAGAGTTACATTTATCATAGCCTATTTGATACTGCTTCCGGATTGAATATGAATAATTGTCTGATAAAGAAGTAATCGGGAACCAGGAGATAAAGTATAAGGAATAATAAAGGAAAGTATCAAATCCCAGGTCAGGCGTTTAAGCTGTCAACTACAACTCGTTAATGTTCACAAAAAAATGCGTATAAATAGTATGAGTGTGCAATCTCGTGGAATGTTTTTCTCGAGTTTTTCAATCTCGTGTCCTTTTTATTTTGCAATGTTGCAAGTAAAAATGTATTAATTTTGTTCTGAAGATGAAAAAGTCATATTGCATTCATACAGGAAATGTATACCTAACACTAGTATTCAGCAAGGCCGCATGAAGTTGATCAAGAATGAGATAGACCTTTAGAACGGTACAAAAGATTCCTAAAAAATAACCTTTTCTATGATGAAAACAGTCACAAAAGATTTTTATTTTAAATAAATGCAAATAAAAGTTTATTTAGTATCTTTAAAAGATACTCTTTTCAAAAACATATATATTTTTAAATGAAATCTTGACTGGTAGTGTATATATAATATGCTAATTAATATAAAAATAAACAAAATTAAAGAAATTTTTGTGTTACTGGTTGATGTGCTCCAGTAATATCACTCTGAATCCACTTGGTGTCAGCAAAACCAAATGAAAAGAAAAATATATATATATATTCTAATGAGCAATATAAACAATGTAAATGACTAGAATGAGGGTTTATCTGGAGATGGACATAGTTTCTGGATAAATGGTGTCTCAAATAAAACACATTTTTGATGAATTATTAATTTTTGGCATTATGATTAATTATGAGGGTTTAAAAAAAAATAAAAAAAAATATTATGGACAGCAAACCATAAGGAGTTAATGAATGAACAGACACTCTCACAAATGCTTAGAGATTTTGAAGGAGTAAAGTCCTCAAAAAGTAATTCTGGTGCACATTCTTCACCAGTAACTAGATGGGGCTGTTAATAACTGGAGTTAAATTATGAATCAAGACTGATACAGAACAGAGTGAAATATGGTCTTTGAGAGAGACGTTTCCTTCAAATCATCAACAGTTCTGTCCATATCTCCCTCTTTATTCATCAGTTCTCTCTCTCTCTCTAACCCCCTCTTGTAGCTTGTGCAGCATTTGAACAGTAGATTGTGCATTATTTAATTCAACCATTCTTCTTTGTTCCAATATTTTAAACCGTAGCACTGGCATTAATGAGGATCTCTGCTGTCAGGGGAAAAGATGTGTCAGACATTGGGAGATATCACTGTGGAGCTTACCAGGTGGGCTCAGAGAAGTGCGGGTGATGTGGGAAGTGGTACAGATAATCAGAATTTTTAAAGGTTTTCAACATCAGACGCAATCAAACATAAGGACAGAAAAAAATGACCTGTGTGCACCCACCTACCACACACAGGTTTTCCCATTTAACAGGTATTTGTTGCATATCCTGAGCACTTGTGGCCGTGGGGGGTGTCATTAGAGCCACTCGTTGCACTAGTGGGTGGCCAGGGCATGTGTGGAGATCCGGACGCCTGTAAATGTCACAGAAGAAAGTCCTACTGTGCACAGAACTCATTTCCTGTTAACATCCAGCTCTCTCAAGTTTTGCATTATTGATAAAGGCCACACATATGCTTGCAAACGCGCATACACAAACACAAACACAAACACACACACACACACACACACACACACACACACACACACACACACACACACACACACACACACACACACACACACACACACACACACACACACACACACACACAAACATTTATGCAAACTCTTGACAGGTAATTCAAGGAGAAAAAAACAACAACTCTGATGAACTTTCAGATCTGGAACATGCAAAAAATGGTTCTGGTAAATTAAATCGTTGATTGCCAAGTTGAGCCTCTTCTTTCACGTGTCAACAACAACATGTAGTTGTTATACCAATCAATAATTTTCAATAGGCTTAAAGATACACAAAACACATGACAATATATCCAATAGTCATCAGAATAGCGTGCAGTGGATGGTGAGCTGGACGGTTGCTTCATATACAGCAACAGAGATACAGCACAAAGATCTTCCTTCTTATGTGAGTGAAAAAGGCAGTCAAATTTATACTGAGTATAATAATTTATTTACCCTTCTATCTTTACAACAAACCCATATGACTTTTTGTCTGCTGAGTTCAAAAAGGAAGTTTTAGGAAAAATGTCCACACTTGCAGCAGCTCCTTTACACAAGCTTTGGATACGACGGAATGTCAACAATAATCTGAATCTCACTCAGCCAAAAAATGAATTATTGGTTGTGGGGTCCAACCTTACATGTTTGAAATGGAGTCAGACACAAATGGAGAAATTAAGGAAGATGCTGCAACAAAGTTTCTGAACGTTTAGTGGATACATTTATGTAACGGTAGTTGTTGTAGAGTTATGTTGATTCAGTTCATGGAATAGCATGTGCCATCATGTTCTATAAATTATTGTATAGGTGCTCCATGTGGGAAAGTAAAAAAGTCTGTCGCCTGAGTCTGTCTATACAATACATAATAAATGTGCATTTATTTATTACGCAGATGGTGAGAACGACATAGCTCTAGTCTCTGTGAATACAGCCAGAGGCTATGGTAACTTTATGTTAGCCGTACAGCATTCTAGAAAGATCAATCAGAAAGGAAATGTGCAAACATTCACAAAGTATGAAGTGCCATCCTTTCTGCCTCTGGATATGAAGTTAGAGCATGAAGCGCTGGAAGCTATTGACCCATCATTCAGATACAACCTTTTCACAAATCCAGCGTTGTAGCCTACTGACTCTGGTTGTTGAAGCAGTCATGTGTAAGGGTGCTTTCACATCTCTAGTTCGGTTCATTTGGTCCGAACCAAGGGCAAACAATTATACATTGTTGCATTTTTCAGCTTTTTTGGTTCCTTTTCACACCACACTGATTGCTTTGGTCCGAACCAGTTGAAACGAACCAAAACGCAGGCACGTGACAACATCCACATCACTCATTGGCCATGGCGTATTTCCTAAACTGCTTTTCGATTGGTCAGAATTTACGTGTGGGAAAATTCCAACAGAAGAGGCAAAGCGAGCAAACTATAACACTATGGAGAGACGACTGCGCAGGCCAGTTTTGTCCCTGGCCATAATCTCCTACACTGTGTGTATTTACCACAGTATGCAAACAAAACATTTCTATAATGAAGCGCAGATGCGACATGAAAACAACGCTCTAATGCACTGCAGACGGCGAGCGCACATCTCTTGTCACTTCAAGAGGAGGCGTGCATTAATTATTAACTCTTGACATGCTCATCTTCCGAATATATTGCCAATGATCTATCAGGTAATAATATCATGCACACAATGTCAGCGTAGCTAACTACGGCAGCTGGTCCTGGGACGGAAAAAATGGTCCAAAAATGATCAGTACTTTTGCAGTTGGTTCTGTTCGAGGTCGGATCACGTTCTCACCACAAACGAACCGCTCCAGAGTTCGTTTGAAATCGTACCGAGACCACCTCTTCAAGGAGGTCTCGGTACGCTTGTTTGGTCCGCTTTTGGTGCGCACCCGAGTGCGATTGCTGCTTTCAGACCTGACCAAACGAACCGCACCAAAGAGGGAAACAAACTCCAGTACGATTCAACCGAACTAAATGAGGCAGGTGTGAAAGCACCCTAAAATGATTTGCACAAATATTTAACATTTTACCGACATTCTTCCTTCAAAAATGAAATTCATCCATGGTGTTTTCTCTTATGTTCGTTGGTACATCCAACAACAGAACATTTGCACTGCAAAAACATTTCTTTTCTTACTTAGTATTTTTGTCTTGTTTCTAGTCAAAATATCAAAATATTCTTACATTAAGAAACATTTACTAGACAAGCAAAAAATATTGTTGTATTTTGGGAAAAATAACTCAAAATTAAGAAAGCCATTTTTTAAACCTTTTTTTATCTTAAAATGGGGTATGGGGTAAGAAGAAAATAATCTTGTTTTCTGTTTGAATTAAGATTATTTTGTTTACCCCATTGGCAGATTATTTAGTGTATTTTAAGCAAAAACTCTCTTAATTTTGAGTTATTTTCCCCCAAAACAAGACAATTACTTTTACTTGTCTAGTAAATACTTCTTGTTTTAAGAATTTTTAGATGTTTGGACTAGAAACAAGACAAAAATACTAAGTAAGAAAAGCATTTTTTGCAGCGTGGAATGTTTTTGGCGAAGACATTGTACTCTGCTAGCTGATACAGCAGTAAACAGAAATGGCGGTCTCTGTGCTTCTCTCTCAGCAGTGTGTCTGCTAACAGGGCAGATCATCAACAGTCATTGGCAGGGCTTCACTACTAGTAGGGGGAAATGTAAAACAGCGTGTTATGAGAGACTGATAATGATTGATGGGGATTATAAAAAAAGGTTTGGATTTTTACAATTATAGGCTGGTTGTTTACATACACTGTGGACACACATTTGTCTTTATAAAACCATAAAAGTTCATTAATAATATGTGCCCTTTAGGGGACCATTTACACAGAACATTAAGATGGTCTCACATCTCACACATGGAAAACAGCTCAGAACACCTCTCCATAATAACATTAAGTCTTGGATTGACAGCATATGAATGTGTTAGTGTCAATCTGAACAGATGAATGAACTGCCGTTCATTCAATTTAAAACGTTTATCGCACCGAACATCCGTCTTGTTGTGAACAGGTCTTGATATAATGGCAGCGGCTCTGAACGTGTTTAAAAAGCATGACTTTTATTAGATGGCCTGCATTTTTCACAGTGAGAAGGAAAAAAAAAAGATTTGAACACCTCTTGGTAATTATTATTATTTTTTTAAATGCTGAGATATGAATGTTTGTGTCATTCTAACTCTGTAATTCGAATGAAAGGCTGTTCATGCATCTTTTCAATGTTTTACCACCTTTACAGTTATTCAATATACGGACCCACATAAGAGGTGAGAGAGAAGCACATTAGTTCATACCCAAAGGTCATTCATTCATTTGTTAATTCAATCGTTCATTAAAAAATAAATAAAAAATTACAACACTGTAAAATTTTAGTTCAGGGTCCATTTCGCACTATAAACTAGTTGCTTTATAGCATGCATATTCCTAGGATATTGACTGTTTATTATTATTTGTAAAGCACATGTTAAGCCTTAGTCTGCATGACCAGATTTTACATAGCTAATTCTACTTTAATATCTAAACTACTTTACTAACTAATAATACACAGTAATTAGGAGTTAATTGAGGCAAAAGTCCTTGGTGAAGAGGTACTCTTCCTTGGTGCAACACATTTATTTCTGTATGAAATATGAAAAAGTCAGGTTAGAACACTAGAACTCACTCATTACATACTGAGCGCTCTTTTCACTCTACTACACTCTAAAAAATGCTGGGTTAAAAATAACCCAAGTTGGGTTGAAAATGGACAGACCCAGAAATTGAGTTGTTTGAATGGGTCCACTCACTGGGTTCAAACAACCAATTTCTGGGGTTGTCCATTTTCAACCCAACTTGGGTTGTTTTTAACCCAGCATTTTTTAGAGTGTAGCATTAGTTTTCTTAACCCAGTGTTAAAAATAATGTCTTAAAGTTCAAACATTTCATGACACTGACTGGACACACTATTCTTAAATCTGCAGTGGGTAACTTTTGTAAAAATGTTTATTTTTATTTTCATTATTATTATTATTATTATTATTATTATTATTATTATTATTATTATTATTATTATTATTTTACATATTTGTTAAACCTGTCATTATATCCTGACAGTAGAATTAGGGATGTCCGGTTTCGCGAATGAATCGTTCTTTTTAACCGGATCTTTATAGTGAACCGGTTGAACCAGTTCACCAAATCGAACTGAATCGTTCTAAACGGTTCGCGTCTCAAATCAGGGCTGATCCGACAAGTTACTGTAGTTATTAACTTTCTGCCATGAGTGACAGTCTCTCAAACTAGAAATAAAACGAATATCTTGAAGTAGATGCTGTAACTCCAATCGTTAGCTGAAAAGAGACATGTTTTGCTGAGAGATCTGATGAACTCACGAGCAGCTGTTACTGAGCATGCACGTGTAACCGAACGTACCGGTTGTCGGATCCTCGGATCAGCAGTACAGAATCAAAAAACGTTTCTGTCGGACACGTTCGATACTGAG